>NW_012117044.1:1330033-1388627 GCF_000951035.1 Colobus angolensis palliatus | reverse complement strand
CTTCCCACCTCAAGAACTTGAGCTCCCTACTTGAGGCCTTTCAGTGGCCACAGGAATTTGCCTGCCCTGTGGGTGTGCCCAACTTCAGGTGCTGGGGATTTAATACTTCCAGGAGCTACCTTCCACCGATAAGGACTAGGAGTTCCTGGACGATAAGGACTAGGAGTTTCTGGAGGACTATCCCAGCTCACCCCCTTTTCCGTGAGTCAGTCCTGCCGTGTTCCATGTTCTCTCAGAGGGCCTCAGTGGGATTGCACCCTGTTTGCCACAGTGGCACCCCACTCATTCTTGCACCTGTGTGTGGCACAGCTTCCCGTTCTGGCCCATTGTGCATTGACTGACAGTCAAGTCAAACGACTAGCCCCAAGTCTGTCTCAGGGTCTCCTTTTTGGGGAGAGCAGCAGAAGATGCCATGTGAACCAGGTGACTTAACAGCACCCTCAGTCTTACTGGGAAGTCGAAAGCTTATAGTGGCCCTGAAGCTGCTTGAAGGAATGGGGAATTCAGGAAAATCACTAAACTCCAACAGGAAGGGATTTACTTTAAATCTCATGGGCCAAGGAAATGGATACAAAACACATGCGCACACACACAAGTAAGTAATGGAAGAGAAGATAGTATCATTTTAAACCAGCGTTTAAGATCATAAGCTAAATAATAAAGAATAGAAACAGGTGGGAAAGTGGATGGAGAGAAAGCAAAAATCATTGAAGACTTTCACTTCCATAAAGGGCAAACCAAGTTTTGTGTGTTTATTGCCAATATATATATTTATTATTATTTTTAGATGGAGTCTTGCTCTGTCGCCCAGGCTGGAGTGCAATGGCGCAATCTTGGCTCGCTGCAACCTCTGCCTCCTGGGTTCAAATGATTCTCCTGCCTCAGCCTCCCGAGTAGCTGGGATTACAAGCATCCGCCACCATGCCCAGCTAATTTTTGTACTTTTATTTTAAAGTGGAGATGGGATTTCACCATGTTGGCTAGGCTGGTCTCCAACTCCTGACCTCAGGTGATCTGCCCACCTCGGCCTCCCAAAGTGCTGTGATAACAGGTGTGAGCCCCTGCGCCTGGCCTAGATATATTTTGAATGAGACTGATACTGTTTTAGGATAACAACTCTAGGATCAAAACTGGGCTGATTTCTTGGCTGACCTTAGTAAAAGATGAGGCAAACACGAATGTGGCTCCCTTATCCAAAGACAGCAAATAGATAAAGAAGATGAAAAGCTGGGCCTGCTTTGCAGGTGTCCATGGTAGTCACGGGCCAATGGGGCAGGGGCTCCCTCACCTCCCACGATTCCGCAACATGGGTCCTCCCAGCTTTCCTCTTAATCGTTTAATAGATCTGCCGCCTCCTTCTTCTCTCTCCATCACTCCATACCATCTATGTGAGCTTTTTCTGAATTTCTGAATGGGCTTCTAAATGTTGACTTGTTTAAAATATACAACTATTGTGTATATGAGGCACCCAATAAATTCCAAACCATGGTGAATACACAAAAGCTTCCAAAGACCGGCTTGCTGCCGGGCACGGTGGCTCAGGCCTGTAATCCCAGCACTTTGGGAGGCCGAGGTGGGTGGATCACTTGAGGTCAGGAGACCGAGACTAGCCTGGCCAACATGGTGAATCCCTGTCTCTACTAAAAATACAAAACTTAGCTGGGAGCGGTGGTGCACTATTGTAATCTCAGCTACTCAGGAGGCTGAGGCACGAGAATTGCTTGAACCCAGGAGGCAGAGCTACAGTGAGCCAAGATTGTGCCACTGCACTTCGCCTGGGCTACAGATCGAGAACCTGTTTCAAAAATACCAAACTATAGTGATGGTTTGGTATTATATTTATATTTGACACCACTATACTCAAATATAAATATAATTTAAAAAATGGGCTTGGAAACAGTCCATGTCTGTCGCTCTTGAACACGGATGTGTGTATGTAGCCATTGCTGCATAGAATCTATAATTTCATCCTTTGTAGTAGGCATTGTTCTTCCCTCCATGGTTTGGAGAGGTTACCACACATATCCAGGATCTCACAACCAGTGAGTAGTCGATGTGGGATTCTACCCAGGTCTGACTCAAGTACCTTGTTCCTTCCAACTCACCAGGCTTTCATGATGGGATATGCATTGGGCAGCAGCATAATAACCAGAAAGCCTTTGCCAAACAGAATTACAGGCATTAACATCAATATTAATATTAATAGGGCATGATTTAGTCAACTGCAATTGGCTAAATAGCATTTAACAAAAATTATTATCAATATTAAGGATAATGTTTTTGAAACTTTATGAATTTTGTTACTTTTTGACATAAAGACATAAGATTTAGAGTTAGGAACAATTTGACAACATATGCTAGTTAGACAATTTGACTCACCATTATTAAAGTCAAGCTGGCAAAGGTAGGTATAAATTACAGAAATGCAAAACAGAATTAATCGATAGATTCTGACCTTTGGAGGCCTTCTTTGAGACAGGGTCTCACTCTGTTGCCCAGGCTGGAGTGCAGTGGAGATCATAGCTCACTGCAGCCTCAACTTCCTGGGCTCAAGCCACCCTTCCGCCTCAGCCTCCTGAGTAGCTGGGACTATAGGCACACACCATCACAACGTCTAATTTGTAAAATTTTTTGTAGAGACGAGATCTCACTGTGTTGCTCAGGCTTATCTCAATCTCCTGGGCTCAAGAGATCCTCCCACTGCAGCCTTCCAAAGTGTTGGGATTACAGGCATGAGCCATCAGGTCCTGCCTGGGGACTTTCTAGTGTCTAAAATGTTTACGAAATATGGTAAATCATTACGACATAAAAACGATCAAAGCATTAGAAAATACAAAGAAAATCAGCCAGGTGCAGTGGCTCATGCCTGTAATCCCAGCACTTTGGGAGGCTGAGGTGAGCAGATCTCTTGAGGTCAGGAGTTCAAGACCAGCCTGGCCAACGTGGTGGAACCCTGTCTCTACTAAAAATATGAAAATTAGCCTGGCATGGTGGTGCTCAAATATAGTTAATTATAACTCAAGTACTTTGGGAGAAATGCTTTTATGAAGTCAAATTTATCATTTTTTAATGATTTAATGTTTTTGTGTCCTAAGAACCCTTTGCCTATTCTAATTTTATTTTATTTTTTAAAGAATCTCCTATGTTATCCTCTAGATGCTTTATGGTTCTAGCTTTTATTTTTAGGTCTATAACCCATTTTAATTTTTGTGTATGTAGTGACTTAAAGGTCAAAGTTCATTTTTTTTCATATGAACAATCAGAGCTTAAGCACCATTTGTTAAGGAAGACTTTTTTGGGAAAGAAGGCAAAGGCTCTCTCTCCTGAGAGCTCCTAGACTGAATGCTAACAGCAGTCTGGGCTAGCTAAAATTATAAAAGACAACACAACCAAATATAGGCAAAAGTTTGTAGCACTGAACTCTCAAACATTGCTGAAAGGAGTATAAAATGGCTGGAGAACTTTAGAGACCTTTTGTTAGTTTCTTCTACATTTCAAGATACACCTTCCCTATGGTCCAGAAATTTCACTCCTAGGTATTTGCCAATAGGAATAAAACACAAAAGACTTTCACAAGAATGTAGCCTTATTTGAAAACAACCAAATGCCCATCAATAGGAGAATGGATATACAAACTGTGGCATGTTAATACTATGGAATAGTAGTCAGCAAGCAACAAAAGGATGCTCACCTGACTCGCGCAAATACACCAATCTCAAAAACTTCACATGGAGTGAACGAAGCAAGACAGAAATGCATCCATACAATATGATCCCATTTATATGAAGCTCAAGAAGGGAAAAATTAATCTATGATGACAGAAATCAGAGCATCAGAGCATAGTTTCTCTGGGATAGAGGAGGGTGGGAGGACTGGTTGGAAAGAGCTGGAAACATTTGGGGTAATGGACATGCACCATAGTTTGTAGTGACTACACGGGAGTAATATAATTACCAAAACATATCAAAATGAACACTTTGCATTTTTTTGTGTATAAATTATATCTCCACTAAAAATTACCACCAAAGAAGTTGTATCAGTGAAAGTAGATTAGGTTACGCTGCAGCAAAAACAGTAAAATCCTAGTGACAAGTCAAAAAGGTGTATTTCTTCTCTATTTCATTCTCATGCTATCCAATCGCAGGAACTTCTACTCATTGTGGACATTCAGCAACCCAAGCTGACAAAGCAGCCACTATCTTTACAGTGCCAGTGACTATGGCATAGAGATAAGAAAGCTTTGGAACATTTTATACTGGCAATTAAGTGCATAGCCCAGTAGTGACATAAATCACATTTGCTTATATCTTAGTCTTTTTGGTGTTGCTATACAGGAATACTTTAGGCTGGGTAATTTATAAAAAAAAGAGTTTTAAAAATTTATTTATTTATTTATTTATTTATTTACTTATTTATGAATGACAGGGTCCTGCTGTGTCACCCAGTCTGGAATACAGTGATGCAATTATAGCTTACTATAACCTCAAATTTCTAGGCTCAAGTGATCCTCCTGTATCAGTCTCCCAGAGTGCTAAGATTACAAGTGTGAGCCATTGCACCCAGCCTAAGAAAAGACTTTTTTTGGCTCACAGTTCCGCAAGCTGTACCAGAAGCATGGCACCAATGTTAGGTGAGAGCCTCAGGCTGCTTCCCCTCATGGCAGAAGGTGAAGGGGATCTCTGTGTGTAGAGATCACATGTTGAGAGAGGAAGCAAGGGGGAAATGCCAGGCTCTTTGCAAGAACTCACTCAGCCCCACCCCCGGACACTAATCTATTTATGAGGGGTCTACCCTCATGACCCAAACACCTTCTGTGAGGCTTTCACCTTCAACACTGGAGATCAAATTTCAACACGAGGTTTTCAGGGGTCAAATATTCAAATCATAGCAGCTCACAAATTGTTGTCCAGAACTAATCACACAATCTAATTCATCCCTAAGTGTGCCAAGAAGCACCATCCTACAATTAGCCAGAAAAATTGTGGTATAGACTGAATTGTGTCCCCTCAAAATCCACATGTTGAAACTCTAACCCCCAATGTGACTGTATTTTGAGATGAGGACTTTGAACAGGTAATTAAGGTTGAATGAGGCCATGAGGACAGGGACCTAATGCCACAGGGCTGATGTCCTGAGAGGAGGAGGAAGAGATAGCAGTTTTCTTAGTCCATTTGTGCTACTATAAAAAATACCACAAACTAGGTAATTTATAAATAATAGAGTCTATTTCTCACTGTTCTGGAGGTTGGGAAGTCCAAGAGCAAGGCACAGGCAGGTTTAGTGTGTGGTGGGGGTCCAGTCTTTGCTTCCAAGATGGCACCATCTAGGTGTCCTCACATGGAAGGGATGGAAAGGCAAAAAAGGGTGGAACTAGTTTCTTTGAGCCCTTTTACAAGGTTTCTGATCCCGTTTATGAGGACAGACACTACATGGCCTAATCATCTCCTAGAAGCTCCACCTCTTAATACTGTTGAAATTCAGTTGCAACAAGAATTTTGGCAGGGACACAAACACTCACACCATAGCACAAGGGATGCATGCTCACCAAAAGAAGGCCATGTGACGATACAGCAAGAAGGTGTTTGTCTACAAGCCAGGAAGGGAGCCCTCACCAAGAACCAAATTGCCCAGCACTCTGATCTCAAACTTCCAGCCTCCAGAGCCGTGAGAAATAAATTTCTGTTTTTTAAGACTCTTTAGAAAAGTTTGTGGTATTCTGTAATGGCAAACCGAGCAGACTAATAGAAGTTGAGAGTGGAAATGACTAAGTAAACAGAACTAATAAGCTGGAAATACATAGGCGAATCATTTTATGTTTTTAAAGAACAGACAATGCATATCCCATATATATTTTGCAAGACAGCCACATGCACACAAACATAAACGCCTTCTTCCTTTACCGTAGCTAGCAGAACCATCATAGTAAAACCTGAAACATGCTGATATACAGTATTACACTTATGTAGATAGAAAGAAACTTGATGTAAATAAAATGAATATACCAAAATACTCACATTTTGTATTTGTTGGATACCTACTCTGTACAACGAGTTTTATATTTTAGACAAATCAATGTTTAGGAGCCCACCCAGAAATCCAGAAAAAGTTCACACAGATGGTGTGGAGTGAAGGAGAGGGAAGAAGGAGGTGGCACATCTACTAAATGATTAAGAGGAAGGCTGGGAGGACCCGTGTGGGGGGAGCGTGGGAGGTGAGGGAGCCCCTGCCCCGCTATGGTGCCTACTGTGGACACCCGCAGAGCAGGGCCAGCTTTCTGTCTTCTTTCTCTATTTGCTGTCTTTGGATGAGTGACCCACATTTTATTTGCTTCCATCTTTTACTAAGGGTCAGCCAGGAAATCAGCCCAGTTTTGATCCTATGGTTGTTATCCTAAAACAGTATCAGTCTCATTCAGAATATATCTACAATTGGCAAAAAAACACACAAAACTTGGTCTGCCTTTTATGGAAGGGTTAAGTCTTTAGTGATTTTTGGTTTCCCTCTGTTCACTTTCCCACCTATTTCTATTCTTTATTATTTAGTTTGTGATCTTAAATGCTGGTTTAAAATGATGCTAACTTACTCTCTTTTCCTGACAAATGTGTGTGTGTGTGTGTGTGTGTGTGTGTGTGTGTGTGTGGAGAGAGAGAGAGAGACAGAGAGAGAAAGAGAGAGAGAGCAAGGGATTGCATCTAGCTCACTTGGTTCATCAGACTTATTAGTAATATATCCTCTCTTATGGTGGTTTAGTGATTTTCTTTAATTCTTCATCCCTTCCAGTAAGTGGTTTCGGATTCATCTGGGGCTTTTTGTTTGTTTGTTTTAAACGGCAATGTTGTCATTCCCTACTCAACAATTTGCATGAAACCATTGCATAATTTTGACACACACACATAATACACTTGGGGTAATATTTTCAGAAATGGCTTCATTGGGGTTGCCTTTGCTCTTGAAGCTGGCTACTCTGAATGTAACACTTGTTGATCCTCCCAAAGATCTGGTGCTTATGATTGCAGAGGGGCAGCTTGATGCTAGCTTGCTTCACATTCATTTAATCTGACTTTTTCACCAGTCTACCCCAAACTCCTTTGAACAGCAAAGACAGAATATGAATTAATGCTATAATTAGCACTATGTCAAATTATGTCTGAATATGAGAAGGGATAGGAAGTAAATATGAAAATGTAAAAGATAATTTGAGAGCAGTGAGATGAAGGGTGAATGTTTACACTTAAAAAATGTTATTCTTTGCTGTTAAAATAGTGTTTATGCAAAAATAATTCAGAAAACCATAAAAATCCCAGAAGAAAGTCTGAGAAAGAGGTACAAGGAGACAGGGAGAATTTCCAGCTTCATCAAAACTGTGTGCAGATGGGGCCTCTGCAGTTTTGTCATTCCAGTAGTGGTGTGGACAACATGAACACAGCAGAGGCAGCCACGAGTCTTTAATGGCACCACCAGCCTGTCCTGAAGTCCATCAGAGGCACCTGTGAATCCACAGGCTCAGCAGACACATTTCCTGGGTGCCTATGCCATGGAGACCCTCTTCCTAGTGCTCTGTGGATGCTGGTGTTTGCCCCTTTCTACATCTGTAGTAAGCAGGGGCCTTAGTCTGTTTTCTGTTGCTTAGAATACCCGAAACCGGGTAATTTATAAAGAAATGAAATGTATTTCTCACAGTTCTAGGGGCTGGGAAGTCCAAGGTCAAGGGGGTGCATCTGGTGATGGTTTTTCTGGTGAGGGTTTTTTTTTGCTGGCAGGGACTCTGCAGAGCCCATAGGTGGTTCAGGGCATCATACAGCAGGGGGCTGAGTGTGCCAGCTCAAGTCTCTTTTCCCTTTTTATAAGCCACCAGTCCTACTGCATAACCCATTAATCCATCAACCCCTTCATCAATCCATTAACAGACTAACCTATTCAAGAGGGCAGAACCTTAATCACCCAGTCACCTCTTAAAGGCCCCACCTCTCAATACTGCCATATTGAGTATTAGGTTTCAATGTGAGTTTTGAAGGGAGGAGTATTCAAATCATAGCAATAGGGACCATTACTACCCTCCTGAGAGACAGGGAACTCATGGAGGCCATAGGTCTCACCTCCTGCTGCCAAGCTGGGAGGCTGCATCGCCAGCCCAAGTGGCTGGGCCCCAGGGTTCACGCTTCTGATTCTGGACTCCCTGTCCCCTACCCATCCCCTATCCCATCCCTCCTTCACTCCCCGGGCTCTACTTTCAGGAATCCGCTGTCCTCTCCTCAGGCCACAGCTCTTTCCTCAGCTGACACTATGCTACCTGTTACAGAGGAAGTGGGCACTGCCGGGCAGAGCCCCAGCTCTTCTGCACCACATCCAAGGAGGCAGGCACCACACAGGCAACTTCACACCTCCTTCAGAAGCAGATGGAATTTTTTTTTTTTTTTTTTTTGCACAAGGTCACTCTAACCTGTTTGTCTTCTTGGGGCAAGTTGTTCTTTCATATATTAATTGCCACCCATTCTATCAACCTGATAAAATCACCATGAAAATTGCTATTTTTAGATGCATTTTAAAGCTATAAATGAGATCATGTTAGTAAATAAAAATTATCTCCTCAAATGGGTATCAATTACAATTTCCAAAATTACAACAAACTCTGAACCCTCCTTTTAGACTGGCTGGTACCATCTGTTCTAGCTAGGTATTATACTTTACTTAGCCATTCCCGTGCTGTTGGACATTTAGGACGTTTCTAATTTGAAATTTAACATTGGGTGGTTTTCCAAGTATTTATGTATGTATGTATTGGTGCTGATTATGACGACGTCACACTTCTCTCCGTCTCTGCTTGCCAGCTTCAGCTGCGGCTCCTCCTCTCAGGGAGTCCCTCAGGGGTTCTCCTGCCCAATTAGTTATTTTAGGGTTTCCTCCTTAACGCTGGTCCCAGCGACTTCCTGCGGCTCATAAGCAGGACAGGCTGGACTCGACCCCTGCCCCGGAAAACCCCTTTGCCGCTGTGCCAGCGGAGGGCCGAGAGGACAGCCGCGGCGGACCCCAGGGGCAACAGTTCCCTGGGGCCACGGGGAGGCACGTGGAGCCCGGCCCAGGCTCAGCTCCCAGGCTCGGCCGGCTGCTGTGCGCGCAGGGGAGTCCGGGTGTCCGCCGGCCCGAGCCAGGGTTCCGCACGTAGCGATTTCCAAGCGCTACTTAGACGTCGCCTAGTGGGTCTTTTCCGCGGATGGAAACGCTGGCCCGGACGGCCCGGGGCCTTAGCTGAGCGTGGAAAGCTCCCAGCAGGGGCGCGACTGGTGCGTTCCGGGGCCCTCTCCACTGCCGGGCTTCATCATGCAAAAAACCTCTGGAAGGACCTAGAGAGTCTTGGCCTGTTTCGTGGGCCAGAGTTTACTGACTTTCACTCTAAGTTAAATCTTCCAACCCGAAGACATCCTTCTGAAGTCAGCAGCACAGACTCCCCCAAGGGGAGGCGGACTCGGCCTTCTTCCCTTCCCCTACCTTCCCCTCCCACGGCAGGTCCCACTGGCGGGAGGAGCACGCGCGTCCTGGGGCGGCTGGAGGGGCCCTGGTTGCGCAGGGGAGTGTCAGCAGACTCGCAGGCAGCAGGAGACCTGGCTCTGGGTCCAGAGTTCCCAGTGGGACGCCCACGAAAAAAAACGTAACTCCCATTATATTCTGTAATTCTAGTCTAGTTCCTATTTCATGCTTGATAGAGAGCAGTCGACCGCTTCTTGGTGAATTCTGCCAAGTTAGTCACTTCTCAGTCATGTTAATTAATTCTTTTAGAGACAGGGTCCTGCTCTGTTGCCCAGGCTGTAGTGCAGTGGAGCAATCACCGCTAACTGCAGCCTCCCCACCTCCGACTCCAGCGATCAGATTCGCCTGGGTGGGCCAGCTTTCAAGTCTACCGGGGTCCCCATGGAACTTCTGGCTGCCCTCCCTCCTCAGCCTTTCAGGGAAGTTGGGGCTGCCGCGGGTGCCAAATGCACCCAGACTGCCTGCGCCCCTGAGGCGGTTGACACAGCCTCTCCCAGAGCCTTGGTACTGTGCCTGCCAGGCTGTCCTTCAACCTCAGCCCTAGACCAAGGCCCTCCGACCTCAGGAAGGAGGCCACTGCACATCCACCCTAAAGCCCACTGCACTCAGCCCAAGGAGCTGAGGGGAGTGAGCAGGGCCTGGGGCCTGGGCCTGTCTCAGGCTTCCTCTCCCAACTCTTCCTGCCCCTACCCAGCCTGGAGGGCACACACACACAGACATACGTAGACGCAGACACAGACACACGTGGATATACACAGAGACACACACACATACAGATCCAGACACACATACATGGATGCACACAAACACACATGGACACACACACACACAATTCTAGATATAGAGAAGCCATGCCTATAGCTTACAGTGCCATGTGTCTGCACGTGCTGCGGGTGAGGACACACCGGCCCTGGGGTCGCTCTACTTCATTGCCTTTCCGATACTTGGTCTCACAGCTGGATGTCACTCTCTAGATGAGAAGCTAGCGTTGTATCTTTATTTTCTGGTTCCACAGTGACCTCCCCTTTCCCCAGAGCATCCCTGAGTCAGGGTTTCAATGAGGAGGGGATGGTCCTTGGGCCAGAAGGAGCCATCAGAGGGCAGGGGCAGGCCAGCGTGGGTGGTCCTGGTCGCTCCTCAGTCTGTGTGGTTCTGGGCATGGTCGGGGCACATCTCCAAGGCCACACCTTGAGTAGAGGGGGCTTCTCCTGAGGTGAACGGGCCTTTATTGTTACCGTCCTGGGAAGTAGAGAGTCTTAGGGAAGGACATGGACTTGGGAGGGCCTGGGATGTCTGGGCAGACCCATAAAGACAGCCCCTCATGTGTGGGTACTGAACAAATTGAGAGCTTTCACCCAAGAGTGAAGGGTGGGGGCCAAGGCACGGCCTGACCCTGACTAGTGCTGGCGGGCGGGCCACACCTCTGCCATGCACAGGCCTCGTGGGCCAGGCAGGGGATCAGTTCAGGGACTCGAGGACAGAGGCAGAACCTGCTTCTAAGTTCTCTGTTACATTTCCCTTGGCTTCTTCCTGTGTCTTCATACTAAAACTTACCATCTGGGCTCAGCAGCGTGGCAGGCTGCTGGGGGGACAGGTAGGATTTTGTGCGTGTGGCTTGGTGAGCAGCCCAGAGGGACAGAGCCTGCTCCCTAGGACTCCAGGCTTACCTTGGTGGCTAAGGGTGGCTATGCCCTGTGGACCTGACTCCTGGGGCTGTGGGCAGGGAAAGTGTGGAGGGAGATGGGAACTGGGAGAAGGGAAGGGAGGAAGAGAGCCCATGAGTCCTTGAGCCTCCTGGATAGTTCTAAACAGCGCTGGCCAGTGACCAGGGGGACTCTGCCTTCCAGATCCGGGTAAGAGTGAAATCCCACCTTGGTCTGGGCTTGGTTGGCTATGGTGTTGTGCCATTGCCCTCTATGCGCTAAGGAGGCAGTCTTAAAGCATGTCAACCATTGTTCTGCATGAAAGTGCTAGTGCTGAAGTTTAATCATGGTGTGTGGCTGAGGAGATGGAAACTAGTTTGTATTTTTAGTTTTTTGAGACAGGGCAAGGCTCTGTCTCCCAGGCTGGACTGCAGTGGTGCCATCATAGCTCACTGCAGCCTTGAATTCCTGAGCTCCAGAGATCCTTCTGCCTCAGCCTCCTGAGTAGCTGGGACTGCAGGCATGTGTCAGTACGCCTGGCTAATTTTTTTTTTTTTTAATTTTTTGTGGAGACGGAGTCTCCCTGTGTTGCCCAGGCTGTTCTTGAACTCCTGGGCTCAAGCGATCCTTCTGCATTGGCCTCCCAAAGTGCTGAGACTATAGGCGTGAGCCACTGTGCCCAGCCACAAACTAGTTTTTAAAGGTGATCAAGGGCTTGGTCACTTCATGTTGGACAAGGTGTTGAGTGAGTTATGACACTCAGTCTTCCCAGGCAGTGTCTCTTTCCTAAGAGTTCTGGAAGAGGTGAAGGAGCCACCAGACCCCCATGCACTGGCCTGCCCCCAAAGACCTCCCTTGCACCCACAAAGGACCCATTGTCCCCAAGCAGGCGTCTTCATCCTGAGCTGCCCTCTGCAGCTGTCACAACACTGGAATCCGCTCACTTTTCCCTGGGACAACTTTGTGTTACCAGAGCTGGGTCTGAAGTTTGCACGTCATGCCACCCGCCCCACGTTCCCCCAGGCCAGACACAGGGCAGTTTGAGTCCCACGCCCCCTGAGTTCCAACCGATGTGTACTATGGGCGCCCTGAGCCTTTCCCGGTCCTGGGTGCACCTGTTTTGCTGTGGAACTCTTGACCTGCCTTCTGCCTTTGCCTAGAGTCCTGGAAATGTCCAGAAGCCTGGGGGTGGGGCCAAACAGATCACCCTGTATCTTTCTTCCCTGATTCTCTAGAGCAAATGGCAAGTGTTTTGGTTTTAAATCAGAGACAGTGGACCTCATAGTCTCTGCACGTAACCCTTGGTCTTGGTCTCTATCTCTTTTCCTTTTTCATTTTGAAACCTGAGGATCCATTGCCAGGCCTGAAAGCCTGGAGCCCCATTACAGGCAATCTCTTATGTGCCGTGGCTTCTCAACTGCACCCCACAACTGTGGTCTAACTCGCCCTTTTCTTTCACCTCCTGTTCTCTCGCCAGCCTTGCAGCTTCAGGACTGCTGATCTTGATTACGCTGTGCAAACGGTGTTCGTTCCGCGGTCACACTGTCTCCATGAGACAGCAACGTCTAGGAGTGTTATCCCCATTGAAGGGGCAGAGAAGCCAAGGAAGGAGGAGGGCAAGTGCTGGCCCAAGTCACACACAGATGAAGGCACACATGGTCACGCACACCTGGGAAAGCTTAGCAGCACTCCTGGCTCTCTGCAGGAGTTCACAGAACCCCGCGCTGAGTGGACCACCGAGCTCAGAAGGGTTGCTGTGTGATGCTCGAATCAGGAGGCCCTGATGGACTCTTCCTTTCTCTGTCTCTCCAGCATCTGACTGAGGCACGTTTTTGGGACTCTAGCGAGGAGGACTCTGGTTTGCAGAACACCTGCAATATAGGCAGAGCACCAATCTAAGCCTGCAGAGACTAGACAAGAACAGTTGGAAGATGTCTTCCTTCCCTCCTTCCTTCCCCTTGTGACCCCTCCTCAAACTAGAAAGTGATGGAATCTTTGTGTCATTTGCATGATGACTTCTGGGACTCCTATGAATTAGTTGCTTCTTCCTTCTGTGTTTCCCCAAACCAAGGCCACTGCTTAAATTGAACAAATGATGCATCACAAAACTACAAGGGGACTCTTCAAATTCAAGGTTGGTGCGATCTGTATGTAATTGTATTGTAACAGTTGTCCAGCAGATGGCAGTAAAGTGTCATGAAACAGAGTTGCCTGGTGACCTGTGCTGCACCTTTGTGAGTGAGCAGCGACCGGGCTTCATACACTGGACTTACTGGAGTCACTACTAAGCTGAGGCCACAGCAGAAAGACCACTACATTTTGCATGACCTAGGGGCTCCGTGCCGGCCTGTCTGCACCAGAGCCCTTTCAAAGCACGTGGTTTAGTTCAGGGCTCACATTGGATATTGCCTGGTTTTGTTTGGCCAGCAAGGTAAGAATGGTTTTAAAAGTTTTGAATGACTGAAAAAAAGTAAAAAGAAAATAATATTTTGTGAAAGGTAAAACTCACATAAAATTCAGATTCCAGGGTTTGTAAATGAAGTTTTGTTGGACTCATGCACACTCATTTGTTCAGTGTTGTCTCTGTTGCTTTGAGTTGAGAAGCCGCCGCAGACACCATGTGGCCACAGAGCCTAGAATATTTACTGTCTGGCCCCTTACAGGAAAATGCGCCAAGCCCTGGATCGCTCCTTTGGGACTTCATCAGCTACAAACCTTCACAGTATTTTTGTGTGTTTGGAAGTAAGAAGAGAGCAAGCGAGGGCCGAGACCGAATGGGAAGACCTGGTGGCTCAGAGAAGATGGTTATGAGCTCTCTTATTCCAGGGCACAGCAGCCTGTCTGGGGGATGCAGGCCTTGGTGGAAGTCCTCTAGCTTCAGTACCTGCGGCCCTGTCTTTAATGTTATGTTCTTATTTCAGCATCCCTGCTGGTCTGAGGGTCTTAGTCCGTGTACCAACTTTGATTCCTGGACGTAGCAGAATAATGCTTCCAGATTTTCAAACTCCTTTGTTGACAATTTGAGCATCTGCTAATGTCTTAGCCCTGTCTGAAATCCCAGTTGATTTTCAACACTGTGTAAGGGAACTCCTTCATGACCCTTGGATGGGTAATAGATGATAGGGTCATGCTGACATTAGACGAGAGCTTGCTAAACTCTGAAAACCTAAATTTGCAGCCCCTGCTCTAGCAGGTTTGGGTTCTCACGGAAACATCCTCAACAGACCAACTCAAGAAAGTGATTTCCATAGCAAATTGATTTCCTGGACTATGTTCTGTTAAAAGAAGATATGGTTATGATATCTGATCAAATATTCAGCATTTATCAGGAAATTCAGCTGTCTCTAGCTTCAAAAAAGTTCCAGAATCCAACAACCTACCTCTTCCTCTGCTATCACTGGGCCCAAGACTCTCCTAAGGGTTATTGCAAAAGTTCCTCAGCGGCTCTCACTGCTTCAGCCCTTGGTCTGTTACAGGCTGTTGTCAAGAGAGTGAGCACAGTGGCTATCAAAACAGCAGAGAGCTCTTTACCCTCCTCTGCTCAAAATCCCACAATGCTCGTCAGCTCACTGATGGCCAAGGCCCTCTGCCATCTGGCCCTGTATGTCTCTGACCTTTTGTGTTTGTGCCCTTTCCAGTCTGTCCCCAGTGCTCTCCTTGCTATTCCTTTGGGGCACTGGGCGCACACCTGCTGAGAACGTTCACGCTGCTGGGTACTTCTGTCTGGAACACTCCTCCCCAGACACTCTCCTCGCTCTCCTCAGCTTTTGCCCAGATGTCCTTTTCTCCCCAAGGTCTATCTCGACCCTCCTTCATGTCACACCCTGTCTCCCCACCCCCTGGTGCTGTACTATTACTTACATTGCAGCACTTATCCCCCAGCATGCTATTGGATTTGCTTATTTATTATCTAATGCTGACTGCTTTTCCTTCTAGATTCAAGCTCCACAAGGCCAGGCATGCTTTGTTTATTGATGTGCCCCAAGTGCTTAGAGCAGTTATCTGGCATGCAGCAGGTGCCCAGCACATATTTGTTGAATGAATAAATAATGAAATGAATTCTTGAGAAGCAAGCCTGCCCAAGTACTGAAGACTGGGTTGGAACTGTAGGTCTTCCTTCATTAACAAATGATCTCAAAAAGTTTGGGTATTGTTTTAACAGGGCTCCCGGCCAGGATCCGTGAGTCGGCATCTTGAAGTGAGAGACAGGACCCTCTGCTCTTCAGGTTCTATCAATGCAAAGAGGGCCCACTAAGACCCACTCCACAGGGCCTCATCTGACAGGCACCAGACAAAGCTCCTCACGCTCCGTAAATGCCACCCATCATGAATGTGGCTATGATTAAATCGTGATGAGAACAGTGACCCACAAAACTGGAAAACCACTTTGGCACCTTGATGCAGATGTTTTCAAGGACCGGGTTAGAGAACATGTAGCATCATTCCACTTTTAGCTGTTTTGTTTCATTAAAACCTTTTTAGTTGAGCATGACAACAATAACAAGTACAATATTTTGGCCAATTTCATTTAATTTGTCACATACAGTGGAAGAAATATTAAGATATTATTTTCTACATGACTATGTAGCTGGGATGATTGGAACTGAAACATGTATTGTGCATTTGAATGGTTAATTTTATTATGTTCACATTGTGTACATATTTTGTGGCTTATATATAATCAGTAAATATTCTATGACTTATTCCTCTTCAGAAACATGTGGAAAGATGAACAAAAAACAACCACAGCATGACAGGGTTAGGGAATTCTAGAAATGGAAAAGATGTTAAAAATGGGTTTATAGTAAAATCCAACATCTAGAAGAAGGATTTAAAGTCTAAGCAGAAATCCTTTCTGGCGGTCTGCAGAAGTCTCCCATCTTGCTAAAGTGTCACATTTGGCACATATTCCTGGAAACGTTTTAGTCTTTTTCAATTAAATTCCTTACTGCTGTCCCTCTTGCCAATCTGCCATTAACTTGCCTCCTGTTGCTGCACCTTCAGTGGTTTTCCATTTCCTTTGGGACAGACTCCAGAGAAACTCATAATCTGGCACCAACATACTAAGACTGTTACTTCTTTCCACGTGTCCTTTGTCTCAGTCTTGGCCTCAGTGTGAGCTCAGATTTCTGTGATAGGGAGCCACCATGCTTTGGGGCTCTGGAGCCAAGGTGGCAGGGGCGTCACGGAGGCTTTGCCTCATCACTAGGGCTCTGGAATTCTCCTGTTACCTCTTTTCACACATCAGTGTGCTGGAGGGTGTGATGAGCCGAGAGGGAATGTCAATGTTACCAAGCAACCACGAGCCTCTGAGAACCCAGTTGGGATTATGGCCACTTGTACTGCAGGTAGCGGGCACTTCGTACACAGCAAGGACCTGTGCATGGACAATCCTGTATAGTGTACGAATCACCTTGTTTGTGCTTGTCTATTTTCTCCTGTAGCTAAAACACTGCTCACAAGTCCTTCCACAGTTACCTATTAAATAATAGTCACCATCGTTTAAGGAACTGATAACTTCTGTCATTTTAAACTGTTCCAGAACACAGCAAAGGATGAAACAGTCTTCATCTTTTTTTCTTTTTCTTTTGAGACAGAGTCTCGCTCTTGTCACCCAGGCTGGAGTGTAGTGGCACAATCTCAGCTCACTGCAACCTCTGCCTCCCAGGTTCAAGTGATTCTCCTGCCTCAGTTTCCTGAGTAGCTGGGATTACAGGCACCTGCCACCACACCTGGCTAATTTTTGTACCTTTAGTAGAGATGGGGTTTCGCTACGTTGGCCAGGCTGGTCTCCAACTCCTGACCTCAGATGATCCACCTGCCTTGGCCTCCCAAAGTGCTGGGTTTACAGGCGTGAGCCACAGTACCTGGCCGTCTTTATCTTTTTCTAATGGTGAACACAACTCTGATCTCACACTGGGGAAAGAAACCACCCTAGCATGATAAGGAAAATGTATAGGTTTATTGTACTCAAAAACAAAGATGCAAAGATCTCAGTTAAAACTAGCAAATCTTATCTTCTTTTTTGAGACAAAGTCTTGCTTTGTCACCCAGGCTGGAGTGCAATGGTGCCATCTCGGCTCACTGCAACCTCCACCTCCCAGGTTCAAGCTATTCTCCTGCCTCAGCCTCCTGAGTAGCTGGGATTACGGGTGTCCACTACCATGCTCAGCTAATATTTTGTATTTTTAGTAGAGACAGGATTTCACCTTGTGGGCCAGGCTGGTCTCCAACTCCTGACCTCAGGTGATCCACCTGCCTCGGCCTCTCAAAAATGCTGGTATTACAGGTGTGAGCCACCTTATCTTCCATTCTTTAAAGAAGAAAAAAAGGTAACAAATCAAACAAGCAATGCTCTCAAAGATAGTGCATCCTGACCAAGAAAGGTTTGTGAGCAATGCAAGGATAGTTCAACAAAAGGAAATCTGTGAACATCTGTAACCTTGTTACTAGAGTGGAAACAGAGTCATCTTGTGATCTGCAGAGATGTCAGAAAACACATGTGAGAAGCTGTAAAACTCTTCCCCAAGCACCACTACTGAGTGCAGTGCTTGAAAAGGTAAACAGGTATGGCTGGGTCATATGGTACTTCTAGTTCTAGATCCTTGAGGAATCGCCATACTGTTTTCCATAATGGTTGAACTAGTTTACAATCCCACCAACAGTGTAAAAGTGTTCCTATTTCTCCACATCCTCTCCAGCACCTGTTGTTTCCTGACTTTTTAATGATTGCCATTCTAACTGGTGTGAGATGGTATCTCATTGTGGTTTTGATTTGCATTTCTCTGATGGCGAGTGATGATGAGCATTTTTTCATGTGTCTGTTGGCTGTACGCATGTCCTCTTTTGAGAAATGTCTGTTCATATCCCTTGCCCACTTTTTGATGGGGTTGTTTGTTTTTTTCTCGTAAATTTGTTTGAGTTCTTTGTAGGTTCTGGATATTAGCCCTTTGTCTGATGAGTAGATTGCAAAAATTTTCTCCCATTCTGTAGGTCGCCTGTTCACTCTGATGGTAGTTTCTTTTGCTGTGCAGAAGCTCTTTAGTTTAATTAGATCCCATTTGTCAATTTTGGCTTTTGTTGCTGTTGCTTTTGGTGTTTTAGACATGAAGTCCTTGCCCATGCCTATGCCCTGAATGGTATTACCTAGGTTTTCTTCTAGGGTTTTTATGGTGTTAGGTCTAACATTTAAGTCACTCATCCATCTTGAATTAATTTTCATATAAGGAGTAAGGAAAGCATCCAGTTTCAGCTTTCTACTTATGGCTAGCCAATTTTCCCAGCACCATTTATTAAATAGGGAATCTTTTCCCCATTTCTTGTTTTTCTCAGGTTTGTCAAAGATCAGATGGCTGTGTGTGGTATTATTTCTGAGGACTCTGTTCTGTTCCATTGGTCTATATCTCTGTTTTGGTACCAGTACCATGCTGTTTTGGTTACTGCAGCCTTGGTTACTTGTAGACTACTATAGTTTGAAGTCAGGTAGCGTGAGGCCTCCAGTTTTGTTCTTTTGACTTAGGATTGTCTTGGCAATGAGGGCTCTTTTTTAGTTCCATATGAACTTTAAAGCAGTTTTTTTCCAATTCTGTGAGGAAACTCATTGGTAGCTTGATAGGGATGGCATTGAATCTATAAATTACCTTGGGCAGTATGGCCATTTTCACGATACTGATTCTTTCTATCCATGAGCATGACGAGTTGATGGGTGCTGACGAGTTGATGGGTGCAGCATACCAACATGGCACAAGTATACATATGTAACAAACCTGCGCATTATGCACATGTACCCTAGAACTTAAAGTATAATAATAAAAATAAATAAAAAAGTAAAATTATACAGTTAAAAAAAAAGAAAAGTTAAACAGATACGGCTATGATCTTTCATTTTTTTCCAAGAGAGTAAATAATTTCAGGGTTAAATTAATATTTTCTCTAAGCCCTGATTCTCTGAGTGATTCTGCCTAAGTCAGTTAAGAACTATCATCTCACTCTATCTTTGGCTCCTTGTTTATGTCTTGTGGCTATCAATTTTTTTTTTGAATTTTAAAGATAAAAGTGCAGGCAGAGCCCATAGATATTTTCACTCCAGGCAAGAAGTGGAATCAAAGGTTCCTGAGATTCAGAGGGGCACATGCTCCTGGGCTGATGGCCAAGAGCCTCCCAGAAAGGGTAGGAGAGCTGCTCATTCCAAACGGAAGAGTGTGAGCAGGGCCACAACCATACAACCGGTCACGTTTTGACCTTTCTCATTATGTGGATTAACTGGAGGATTCATACAAATGGCATTTTAATCATAAGTTATTAATTTAAACCAGACAAAATGCTCTTAGGAATTCTTCATTCTGTGAAGGGGTTTTTATAAACTTCCATGATTTTTCACCTAATTCTCCCTTGTTTACTTTCGTTGGGACATAGTAATATTTTATAATTTAGACTTTTCACCTTTGGAAATAAACCAGACTTGGAAAAAAATTTTGTCAGAATTTTGGATGCATTTAGTAAGATGTGTAATTTATGTAATCAGGACTGCTAATTTGAGGAAGTAAGATGGTTGGAGCCCAGCCCAGGCCGGGTCAGCACTGGGCCTCCTGACCCCATCTTAGTGAATCTGTGGCTTCTGGGCCGCATCTCTGTCTTGAGCCCAGTGGAACCTGGGTTTTCATGGCACCCAGCACAGAAAAATGTGGTTGAAAGGGACTACAGTAGAAGTTAGTCGTAGTCTTCAGACATTTAATTAGATTAGCAGATGGTTTCTCACAGGATAACTCACTGACCACCCTTTGGGCAGAACCGGACCCACTTGAATGTGGCAAATTTGTCTCAAAGGATGTGTGTAGTGGACACAATTAACCATCCAGTGTTCTTATTCTGAAAAATCCCCTCCGGGAGAGAGCTCACCCAGTGATGCACTATTCAGCACTTATTCTCATCCATTTTCTTTTGAATTTCTCCAGTGTTCTGTCTTCTCCTATCTGGGATAAAGCTGATGTCCCATCCGGTTCTTGCCATGGAGGCTGGTTGGCTTCACTGGATTGGCAGACTCTTCCTCTAGCCATACTCTCTCAGGAGGGGTGCAGAGTGCTTGTTGGAGCAGTGAGACCTCTTGCTAGGCAAGAATGAGGAAGCATGGAGTGTGATCTTTACACACCACTGAACTTCAGTCATGAGGAGATGGAGCTAACACTGTGGCAGAAAGAAGGAAACGTAGAACTCCGTGCTATTGGAGAGCCCCTGGGCTAACCAGTTCTGAAACTGTGTTAATTGTTGGACTTAGTGGTTATGTATTTTAATTTTTTTTTAAGCCAGGCTGCGTTGGGCCTCCTCTTACATATACTGGAAAGGTCCTGAGTAACACAGAGGTGAGAATGATTCTCCGTAATTTTGTGAGTGTAAGATATCTTCACTCCCCTTTCTGTGATGCATCCTCACTTATGGCCTTGAAGTTGCAAATATCCAATACTTACCATTTCTTCCTTTGAATTGCTTCTTTTGAAATATTGTTTTGAAGCCCCAGGAGCAGGTAGTAGTGATAATAATAGCAGTAGCAGTATTACTATTACTACTATTGTTAGTATTAATAATAACTCATGTTGAATGTGTGTTTCCTAGTTTTTGGGCACTTTATCTACTAAGTATTTTATGTGTATATTTTGTAATCTCTACAGTAACACTTTGAAGCCAAGATCACCATTTCCCTATTTTACAGAAGATGACAACTCAGGCAGGGAGAGGTGCCTAATGCCACACTGTTAGTGACCAGAACCGGACACAGACACAGTTGGTCAGGTCTCAGGGACCTGCATTTCACTGTCTCCAGAAGCACATTTCAATTCTCTTTAAGCAGGGAGGTGAGTTTTATGGTGCATTTAGAGTTAACATTTCATTTTTTCTTTGTAATTGAAATCATGATTTATTATTATATGTGCCCCACAAGTACTATTCCAAAAGAGTCTGAACCAAGGACTCATTATGTATTATTAGATTCCTTATATTTTCATTTTAATGTACTTAATCTGTCATAAATGTATATTAAAATAGGTACAATAAAACATCCCAGGACACTCATTTATTCTACTTTGTCTTTGTAATTCCTGCAAGAGTTACTTCATGTGTTGGCATAGGATGTTATTTGACCCTCATGTGATGGTGAGGGCTGTGTCTTCTTTTTTGCTGGTGCCCCGATCATTATAAGGTGATCCACTTTGTATCTCTGCATGCCTTTTCCTCTCTCTGGAATTCCACTTTGTGTGTGTTGAGTAAACATTGAAAAAATCTATTGAGTCTAACTTGTACCCTTCCCATCAGACAGCTCTGCCCTAAGATGACTTGGGGACCATGAACAAAAGGCACAACTTGGCTTCTTTAAAAGATTATTTATTCCTCATTTATTCTTTATTTGCTAGCAACAAGCAAGCAAACAAACAAAAATGAAGACAGAGGGCAGAACCGGAGATATATGGCAGATGCAATGATACTGCCGATGTTTAGGAACTCATAGGCAGAGAAGAAAGCAGGGGTGGCCCTCAGGGAAACCTAAGGGGCAGTGTTCCATTTTGGGCAGCCAGCATGAGATTTTCATCTTCTTATCTGGGTGTAGTGGAGGCAGGGAGAGATGTCCAGAGACTGCACCATCAGTCAGAATCCAGGCAGGAAAGGGTTGTCTGGGGACTGCATTGTTCTCTGCCCATCATATTCACCACCCACCATCTTCCCTGCCCACCAAGTTCTCCATCCTTGATGCCACGTTTTCCATGCCCACCAAGCCCCCTCACACCCACCATGTTCGCTGCTTGCCACCATCTTCCCTGCCTGCCCACTATGTTCTCTGCTCACTGTCATCCTCCGTCTGCCATGTTCTCTGCTTGCAGCCATGTTCCTCTGCCTGTCCTGTGTCCCAGCCTCCATGCTGCCTGCCACGTGCCTGCACAGGCCCTGGCCCTCACAGACGGTCCTCCTCAACCTTGCACTTCACTTCCTGCTCCCTCCCAGCATCCCCTCAGGCCACCAGTTGTTAACATTTGGCAAACACCCTTTCATGTAAATTAAATCCTACTCATACTTAGATTTTGACTCATGAAAATATCTGTTTATGATCTGGATTTACAATAACCACTGGTTTTCACGCTACTCCTAATTCAAGGGGATAATCCCTGCCAAGTGTGGTGAACAGAATGGGAGGTAAAAAGAGTTGAGGGTCTCCCAAGAAAACGCAGTCTCTTCCACAGTTTGGTGTAAATACCATGACCTCTGCTGTCCTGTGTGTTGTATTTGTCCTTTGACTTCTGAGGTTTCTGAGGCTTGGCTTTAAGGATACTTTCTATAGTTGGAGTTTCTTTTTTATTTTTTTGAAAAAAAAAGTATTCATGACTCTGTGGTTGCAAATGACTTTTCCTGGTACATCAAAATATGGTTGTTTTAGTTACTGTTTTTGTTTAAAACCATAGTAACATAATTGAATTACAGTTGGGAGTAGCCATTTTGTAGAACTTTTAAAAATATTGAGCCAAATCTGTTTGCCATAGCACTTTATAACACCAGGATTAAATACTCTTTGACAAATGTTTTAATTGCTGACAAGTGCAACTTAGGGAGGTGGTTTTGAGGAGTTTTGGCTGGTGTCTCGGTGCCTGCTGTCAAGTGCTGGCATGGCCCAAGGAGCTCTGGTAACCAGGAGGCGGGGAAACCAGAGCATGCTGACTTGGCCCGGCCTCCTCCTAGGTTTGGAGTCTTTCTGTGCCTTTCTCCTCATGCCTGTCGGGACATGACAGGACTCACTATGGCTCCACTCCCCATAGTTCTGCTGGGATGAATGGAGTCAGCCAGGTAAGCCCCGGATGAAGGGTGAGGCTCACAGCAGGGATTCCTTCCTCACTTCCTCCTATGGTTTGAATGTCCCTCCAAAATGCATGCTGAAACTTAATTGCCATTTTAACAATATGAAGAGGTGGGACCTTTAGGAAGGTCTGCCCTCATGAATGGATTAACACTAGTATCTTGGGAGGGGGTTTGTTATCACAGGCGTGGGTTCCTTACTAAAGGGTGTTTGCTTTCCTCTCTTTGCCTTCCCCTACCCTCTCTAATCCTCTCCTGCCCTCTTACCTTCCACCATGGGATAACTCAGCAAGAATGAGTCACCAGATGCTGGAGCCTAAATTTGCACTACTGTGAGAGAAATTTCTCTCCTTTATAAACTACCCAGTCTCAGGTATTTTGTTATAGCAGCACAAAATGGACCAAGGCACTTCTTCGGCACATCATGTCCCTTGCACAGACTGCTCAGGCTTCTATTCAGAATTACTTCTGTGCTCATGTATTCAGTCCAGAAGAGATGTTACTTGACTCAAAGTTATTTTATTTTTAAAATTAACATGCAGTAAGGGTGACCTTTTGGGAATGGACAGTTCCACCACAATCAGGACACAGAACTGCTCCATCTCCTCCAAAGCTTCCTGGTGCTGTTCCTTTATAGTCACACTGTCCCTTTCTTCACCCCCAGCCCCTGGTACCCACTCCATGACTATAGTTTTGTCTTTTTGAGAATGTCGTATAAATGGAATCATAGAGTATGTAACTTCTGAGACTGGCTTCTTTTACTCAGCATAATGCCTTTGAGATTCAGCCAGCTTGTTGCATGGATCGGTAATGTGTCTTTTTATTGCTCAGTAGTAGTCCGTTGTATAGAGCTCTGATGGATAGGCCTGGCTGAATCATCCCCCATGTCTTCCAAGTCACTAGATGTGTCAATGAGGTCAGCTTGGTCCCTCCAGAAGAGTCTGCTTGCCAGCTGAATACCACCAAGTGACCTCTGCAGTGCCATGTAGGACGGAGAAGTCACCCAGCCAAACCTTGCCCAATTTCCCCAGCTACAAAAAAATGAGACATAAAGAAGCAGTGGCTGTTTTTACCCAGTAAGTTTGGAGTTGTCTGTTCCATGACTGTGGATAACCAGAACACACCCCAGTGGGTACTTAAGCTTCACAGGAATAAGGATCACATCTCTTGACAACCTAAAACTTTGGCTCCAGCAGTGCTCAATAAGCATTTTTATTTTTTAAAACCAAATTCCTCTCTGCTTGGCAAGACACTTTATAAATGTGTAATAGTGATGAGGACATGGAATTATCTCAATAATTTCCTGATGATAAGAAAATTATCCAATAGCTATCAAATACTGCTAAGTATGTTAGTCATGAACTCCCTCATGAGTTGGGGAGACAATCACTGGAGCCCTTTGGGGCCCTGGGAAGAGGAAGGAGCACGGGAGATGCTTCAGGATGAGTGCCAGGCTTGTTATTGGCTTGGCTTAATCCTCCATCCTTGCAGGCCCTGTCACCTGTAGTTTTCCTGGAATGGGTGTTTTGGGGCCTTGACTCTGCCTCAGTGAATCCTATCCTTCCTGGTCCTCCACCATGGTCCTCTCAACCATCGCAAGTGTCTTCCTCACAGTGCAGGGAGTGAGAGCACGGACACTGCAGTCAAGCAGGCTGACATTTGAATTCTGCTTTTATCAGTTACTGGATATGTAAACGTTGAAAAGTTTCCTAGATCCCCACAACTTCAAATTTCCCATCTATAGGATGTGCATAAAAGCATGTACCTCAGAGGATTGTTTTGAGGATTAGATGTAGTGATGTACTTGGAGCCTCTAGCCTGGGCTGCAGGCAAGGACACAAGAGCTCTCTGTCTCTGTGGAGCAGGGTTGTGGCACCAGGCAGCATGGGCTATGAGGAAGGAAGGAGCCCAGTGGGTTCAAGGACTGGATGAAGGGTCAAGTGGTTGGAGCACTGAGCCTGAGGGCAGAGAGATATAAAATGAGGTTTGGGAAACTCATAGGGACTTAATCAGGTGGGGTCTTGCAGCTGTATTGAGGATGCCAACTGTTTATTCTGGGAGCAATAGTCAGCCAGGGTTGTGGCCAGTGTTTTCTATGAAAATTTAGACTGCAGGGTTAGAGGTGTGCAGATTAAAAGTGTGCAACAGAGGATTCACAGCAGCTCAGGCAAGAGCTGATAGTGGCTGATACTAGGGAAGTAATGGTGAAAAAGTACAACTTAGGAGAGAAAAATACACTAGGTTTAGGGATAGACTAGATGTCTAATGGTGCATGCTGGGGAATGTGAGGGAAAGAAGACGTGGAAGATGATTTCCGAGTTCTGGCTTCAGCAGCTGGATGGATAAGGTGCCATTCACTGGGATGGGAACCCAGGAAGAGAAGCAATTGGGAGTGCCCTGAGGTCAGGTTTGCATATTGTGGAAGAGGGGACCTTGGGACTTATGATGGGATATATTGAGGAGACACATATATTCAGATTCAGAGCTGAGAGACAAGGTCTAGCTAGAGATGTACCTTTGGAAGTCAGCTACCGGCAGATGGTAGACGTGTATTAGGGTAATTAATGCTGGCATTTGAAACAAACCCTGGAAAATCTCAGTGGGTGAACACATAAAAGTTGATTTCTTGCTCTCACAAAGTCTGTTATGGGTCAGAATGTTCTGCTGAATGGCCATCTTCCAAATGGAGATTTCAGGATCTGAGTTCCATAACAAAGGGGCTCATGTAGGATGTTTTATGGTGTATGCTACTTTGGTCCTTGTACCATGAACTGGAACCCAGTCATGTGGCCCCAACATAACTGTAAGAGAAGCTGGGAATTATAGTTGGTCTATGTACCCCACAAGAGGAACAGAGGTTGGTGAGCATCTAGCCAGGTAACCATGGTAATGAATGTTGTTATGAATGAGAATCCCCTGGGAAGAGAAGATGGAGTTTGAAGATGAGGAGCTTATTAAGGACTGGCCCTTGAGTCGTCTGTACATATACAGACGGTTAGAAAAGGGTGGACTGGCAAAGAAAACTGAGAAGGAGTAGCCAGAGATAGACGAGGACAACTAAGAGAATGTGGAGTTAGGGAAACCAGGAGAAGTATGAGAAAGTCAGAAGGAGTCTGAAAACCGTCCACTGAAACCAGTTGCATGGAGAGCATTGATGGCTCAAGGGAATGTGCTCCTGGGGAACTAATGAAGGCAGAAATCTGTGTGGACTGCATGGAGAGTCATTGAGATATGAGTCAACAAAAATGAATACAGACAGTTCTCTTGAGAAGCTTGATGTTAAGTGGGAGACAGGGGGATGGTGGCTAGAAGGAACATTGCAGTTGAGGCATTTTTTTGTTTGCTTTTTGCTTTTAAGATAGGAGAGATTTGAATTTCTTTAAATGTTAAAATTTCAGAGAGAGAGAGAGAGCGATAGTGCAAGCAAAAAGTGGGAAAAGAAATCTGTGATGATGAACAGTCCCTGGAAATGTGAAAGAGTTAAAACTTCAAGTACTGGGTTTATCCTTTGAGCCTCCGGTAGCAGCTGCCTCCAGCTGCATCTTCCCAGCCTTGTGCAGAGAAAGGAGAGGACTGGCCTGTCAGTCCTGTAATTTTGATTACCGTTGAAATTTCTCCCATTAGGCAACACACCCTGCTCATGACCAGAGCACCCCCAACCCTCTAACCCAGGGGATGGGGGAGTGAGGGGGGTCGATGTGAAGCTCAGCGGCTCCCTCTAGAGTTCAGTGAGAGTTCTGCCCTGTGGTATTGCTTCTGTCCCACTCTCTAGCCCATTTCTCATGATTCCCTCCGCCACCCATCCACCCTATGAATCCCACTTTCTTTCTTTTTTTTTTTTTTTTTTGAGGCAGAGTCTTGCTCAGTCGCCCAGTCCGGAGTGCAGTGGCGCGATCTCGGCTCACTGCAAGCTCCGCCTCCCGGGTTCCCGCCATTCTCCTGCCTCAGCCTCCCAAGTAGCTGGGACTACAGGCGCCTGCTGCCACGCCCGGCTAATTTTTTGCATTTTTAGTAGAGACGGGGTTTCACCGTGTTAGCCAGGATGGTCTCGATCTCCTGACCTCGTGATCCGCCCGCCTTGGCCTCCCAAAGTGCTGGGATTACAGGCGTGAGCCACCGCGCCCGGCCTGAATCCAGCTTTCTAAAATAACTTACAGTTCTTCAGCTGAGTTTTGTTCTGTCTTACCTTTGACCTAACATGAAGTTAATTCCTCTTTCTGGACACAATTCCTTTGACTTTTTTTTTTTTTTTTTTTTTTACCCTGGTTATTCCCTATTCATCACCCAAGAACCTTTATCCTTCCTCATTCATTCCTGTCACCAAGAACATGTATCCTTCCTGTGTGATTCTTCCTACTAAGCACACTGAGATAGAACTTCCAGATTTCAAGCAAATGACTTAGTATCAGGCAAGAGACTCTGGACGGGTGTGAGACAGACACAGAACCAAAACATATCTGGATAGAAAAACAAGAACATTTGAATAGGTTTTTGCAATGCATACTGTACACATTTCAGACAGTTCTAACCCCAATGATGATGGGACGCAGGACTGTTTTTTCAAGTTCATCTTTCTTGACGTCCAAGTTTGAGGACACTTTCTGCAATCCCTCAAGTCCAGTTGGCCCTGTATTCTGGACGACTTCTTTAAAAAATTATTTTATTAAAAGTTGTTTTTTGTGAAGACTAGTCTCACTATGTTGTCCAGGCCGATCTCATATTCCTGGGTTCAAGTGATTCTCCTGCCTTGGCCTTCAAAGTGTTGGGATTACAGGTGTGAGCCACCATACTCAGCTGATTTCTTATGAAATTTCTTATGAATAAAAAACAACCATTTATCCTCTAATCCTCAGTTTGAGATTTTTTTTTAAAAGGTTTTACATATTTGGCTTGTAGTAGAGGTTTTCAATTGTGTGGTTTTAATAACATATTGTGATATGATTTGGCTGTGTACCCACCCGAATCTTATCTTGAATTGTAACTCCCACAATTCCCATGTGTTGTGGGAGGAACCCACCGGGAGGTGATTGAATTATGGGGGCAGGTCTTCTCTGCATTGTTCTTGTGATAGTGAATGAGTCTCTTGAGATCTGATGACTTTAATAACGGGAGTTTGCCGGCCCAAGCTCTCTTCTCTTGTCTGCCGCCATGTAAGGCATGCCTTTCACTTTCTGCCATGATTGTGAGG
Organism: Colobus angolensis palliatus; assembly: GCF_000951035.1. Classification (NCBI taxonomy): domain Eukaryota; kingdom Metazoa; phylum Chordata; class Mammalia; order Primates; family Cercopithecidae; genus Colobus; species Colobus angolensis. Next base: position 1,360,439 of record NW_012117044.1, on the reverse strand, counting down.
CCTCCATCCAGGCCATGTGGAATTGTAAGTCCAATAAACTTCTTTCTTTTGTAAATTGTGCAGCCTTGGGTATGTCTTTATCAGCAGCTTGAGAACAGACTAATACATATTGGGCTTTATGAGAAATCTGTATTGAAAATTAAAGTGATGCTAATCAGTCATAGCCTTTACAGACTGGAATATGGAGTGCCCTCTGTGACTTTCTAAGGCTTCTCTGTGCAGATTTGTAAAAGTGGGATGGGTGTTTCATGTACAACCAGTTCTTGTTGATTGGTGTGCAGCCTTGAACCTGAATTTGGTTGGGTGCTGTGTTTTGTGGACTTTCTGCAACATCCTTGTTAGAGTCTGTCCAAAATCAATGTCTCAGTGTTTATTTTTAAGTTGGTGATTTTTTTAACCTTCTGAAGGATTTATTTTTAAGATCTTTTATGTTCTGACTCCATAAATGGTATACTTAGAAGACAAGGTTTCACAGAACTGAATTTTAACTACAGGTGTGGTATATGTAGTAGCCTGATCTTTTCAGGATTACTCTCTAATAATATGAGATATTTTTGAGAAGGACTATTCTTTTCAATTCCGATTGATGCTAGTTATATTTCTTTTTCAAGACTGGAAACAAAACTGGCTTCCTACTGGTTTGGGAATCCTTTACTAGGCAAATCATGTGTCCCTCAGTAGAGTTGGATTGTAAAAGGCTAATTATGACATATTAACACACACATTTATAATATATTGTACATACAGTATATGCATGCATGTGTATATTATACACATACATGAAAACATGTATATACATGTACATACAGATATACATTGTACACATGCATACATAAATACATGCACATACAGAATAAAAAAATCAAAAGGAGACTTCTAATGTTTCTAATGTCTTTATTCCAACAAATATTTATTAAGCAACCTACTATATGCATAACTAGACCCTCTGGTTATAAGGTCAATGAGAGCTTGGCTTTGCAGACTCTGTTGCGTTTCTAGCCTTGGCATGTGAACAATTTATTGTTATGCAAGGTCTTGACAGGAATAGCAGGGCGATTGTGGCTGTGGCTGGTTGGGCTTTCATGTGAGGGCCCCCGGCCAGCAACCCAGGTGACTCCTCACTTCACACATGCTCACGCACTCACAGACACTCTCAAAGGCCCAGCACGGCAGGTCTGAGGTGTGCTCGCCCTCTGTTTTTCTCGCTCCCTGCTGGTGAGTGAGCTGTGGTCTCAGGGATGCCCCTTAGCAGCTGTTTGACTACGGGCAGGTCTTCACTTCTCTGCGGTTCGGTTCCCTCCTCTTCAAACTGGGAAAACAATAGTAAATACTTGATTGGGCTGATATGAGCTAACTAAATGAGTTAATTTCTATAAAGTCCTGACAACAATATTGGCATACAGCAAAAGTCAGGATGATTTTAGCTCTTGTTGTTGTTATTACAGACCTCACTGAATAAATCTAAAGTCCAGAGGCTAGAGGAATGGGTGGGTCAGGAAGCAGTTATGGGAGAATAAAGGAAAAGCTTTCCAGAAGTATTTTAGAGCACAGTCAGAACAGCAGGCCACAGCTTTTCCTGGGGCTCAGCTTGACCACCTGTGAGCCGAGGCGGGTGCTCCCCGAGGACCCCATGTGGTCGATCACCTACTTCCCTTCTGAGAGGGCCTCATTCTGCTGGTCAGCCTCTTACCTGAACGCCCTGAAGGAAAGGTGTAAGGTATAAGGTTCACTCATCTCTCAGTTGGGAGGCCTTTCCTTCAACTCAAATAATTACATGTGGATGCCTCTGGGGGAGCCTCAACATCCCGTTGATGGAATCCCACCAGCTCCATGGCAGTCAATCAAGTTCACAAATGTGGTGGGCCACAGAAGATGTCCGGGTGGGTCAGCAAGCCAGCAGTGCTTAGAACCACAAAATGCCCCAACCCAAATAGTTACTGTAGAAGGCAGAAACACATTTACACAATTTCACCCTGCATCTCAGAGGGCGTTAAGGGGCCAGAGCTTTGATTAAACACAAGTGTAGGAAATTATGAAAAAGCAGCAGTGGGAGAACAAGGGAATGTTCTTAGAAATAGAAGTGGTCCACAGTGGCCCAAGCTAAAGCAAAACCCACTAGAGGTGGTGAGTCCCAAAATGGACTCTAAAATCCGAGGCAGGAAAGAGTCTACCTGGAGAAATCCTCACAGAGCATAGCAAGAGTAAAATGTGATGGAAACGGCAGGAAAAGAGGGGAGAGGAGGCAGATATAGGATTCCCTCATGCATTTAGTGGGCAAAGATCCACTAGATCCTTCTCAACAATCTTAGCGAGGGGCACCTAGCAGTGAAGAAAATTAGCCGGGCATGGTGGTGCAACGTGCCTGTCATCCCAGCTACTGGCGAAGCTGAGGCAGGAGAATTGCTTAAACCCTGGAGGTTGAAGCTGCTGCAGGCTGTGATCGCACCAGTGAAAGGCCACTGCACTTCAGTCTGGGCAACAGAGTGAGGCCCTGTCTCTTAAAAAAAAAAAAAAATTCCTGCTTGCTTGACGCACATGTTCAGTGAGGGATGAAAGACAATAAGCAAATCCGGACACATCAAATAAGAGAAAGCAGCCAGGGCTCTGGAAACCCAGAGTGAGGAAGAGGAAAAGAAGGGATGGGGAGGAAGGAGAGAGCTGCAGTCTTAAGGTGGCCAGGAGGAGTCTGCTGTGCAGGGAGCTCTGAGCAGAGAGCTAAAGGCATCAGGGAGCAAGCGGGGGGGACCTGGGGGCTGCATTCCAAGCAGGGGAATGGTGCTGTGGAGACCCTGGGATGGTGGTGGCACTGTGGGGAGGGCTTGAGTTGGGGAGTCTGGGGGGCCACTGTGGGTGAAGGAGGGGAAGTGCCCAGCAGAGGAGGCCCATCTGGGACATCTTAGGACTCTGGGATGGAAAGGGATTGAGGGATTTTCAACAAATAATTGACATGACTTTCACTTAACGCTTTTAACAAGGCCATTCCGGCTGCTGTGTTGTGACTAGATTCCTGGAGGGGTCGGTAAGGGCGGAAGTAGGGAGAAGAGGGAGGACGCGACATGATTCCGGGAGTGACGGTGGTGGCGTGTCCTGGACTGAGTGTGAGGGAGGTGACGAGAAGTGGTTGCTCTCTGGGTTTTCCTTGAAGGCAAGTCCAGCAGGATTTGCTGACAGTGGGTTTGGATGGAGGAGAAGCAGGGTAGTTGAAGACAAATGAGATTTGGATCTAAGCAACAGAAAGAAAGGCAAAGAAGTTCCCAGCGGACTGCTTTTGTTTATTTTGTATTGTTTTTGAGATGGAGTCTTGCTCTGTCGCCCAGGCTGGAGTGCAGTGGCACACTCTCTGCTCACTGCAACCTCCGCCTCCTGGGTCCAAGCGATTCTCTTGCCTCATCCTCCCGAGTAGATGGGGTTACAGGCACGCGCCACTAAGCCTAGCTAATGTTTGTATTTTTAGTAGAGATGGGGTTTCACCATGTTGGCCAGGATGGTCTCTATCTCTTGACCTTGTGATCGCCCGCCTCGGCCTCCAATGTGCTGGGATTACAGGTGTGAACCCTCCGCACCCGGCCTGCGGACTGTTTTCTTATGTGGAGTGGGGGTGGGGGGCAGAAATCAGGGGTTTGCCCTTCGTGTTTTCAGTTTAAGATTCGGCATTTGGGAGGAGCTGTCTGGTGGACTACAGGAAAGGCGAGTGTGGAGCAGGTGTGAGAAGCTGGCTGAGACGGGGCTGTTCCTTGGTGACTCACGGGTGGAAAGGTGGCCTTTAAACAGGGAGAGTGGGTGAAGTCATCGGGGCAGAAGTGTGCCTCCAGAGGGCCAGGGACTGCCTGAAGCTGGGCTCGCCGGGGCTACAGGGGCTGCAAGGGAGGCTTGAGGGGCTGGGGAGCGTGGGGCAGGCTGAGACCCTCCTTTGGGAAAGCATTGCAAGGTGGGAATGATTAGCAGTGGCCAGTACCTCGGAGTGGAGCAGGGCGAGGCGGAAGACTGACCATGTCGGAGTGGTTTTGATGGAGTGCTGGGTAAAGTTGACTGTGTCAGGGTGCGAAGGAGAAATAGGAGCTGTGCGGAAACAGGAGCTGGGAAAGGGGGAGGTTGCTGCGGAAAGAGGTGTGGGGCCCTGAGGGGGCCTTTGTAAGGTAAGATGGAGAAATCCTACTGGATTTGGCCTTCACTGGAATAACCTAGAGGAGGCGGAAGTTGGAAGTGAGGACGTGGCTGGTGGCTGAGTAGACGGCCTGGGGGCGGGGGGGTCCTGGCCCCAGCGAGCTCTTGGGAAGGTCTTAGGGCAAGACCAGGGGCCGCGGGGGCGGCATATGGCACACGGGGCGGGATGTCGGAGGAGGCCTGTGCCGATCCCCCTGACCTCCTGCCTTCTCCGGGCAACAGAAGCAAGGCCGTCATCCTTACAGGTGCTGGGAGGCTGAGGAGTGGAGCGGGTGGGAGGTGCGGAGCTGCAGGGGGATTCGCTCCCAGAAGTCGTGGGGCCCCCTGAGGATGCCGGGGTCATAATGCCCAAAGCCACCCTGTCCCAACACCTGCAGCGGCCCAGGCAAGGCGGCGCGCAGGCAGAGAGCAGGAGGGACGCGAGGGTGAGTGGCTGAGCCAGGGGCCAGGGCCTCAAGGGCATCTTCAAGGCAGCGCTTTAAGGAAAGGGCCATGGAGTTCCAGCTAGGGCAGGACAGGAAGAGCCCGGGACCGAGGTGAGATTAGTGGCCTGAAGCTCCCAGTGAGGCCAGGACTATAGGAGTCTGGGTATGGAGGGCATCAGCGTGCGGGGGTGGTTAGGGGGTAAGGGCGTGCGAGACAGGGTCAGAAAGTGGACGGAAGTTGGGGGTGAGCAGGACCCGGGCGCCGCGAGCGTCTTGGTGATCACTGTGAGCCGGCAAGGTCCACTAGGCCAGGCCTTGGCCCGGGGTGGCCCGGGAGCTGTGAGCGGGAGGAAGAGGGAAGGGCGGAGTCTGGCGCCCTCTCGCCTCCCGCCTTGTGCGCGGTGCAGGCTGCAGAGAGCCCGGCCGGGCAAGCCCTTCCGCCGTGGTCAGTGACTCGTTTGCACAAAGACTTTCTAGGGAAGAGAGAAACCAGGCCTTCGCATGGGCCTCGCCCCTCAAACCGCAAGCTCTCCCCCATGGGGCCCTCGTTGCGAACGCCCTTCTCGTCCCCCGCCGGGTTCACTCTTTCGCATTTTGCCGCGAAAGTTTACTGGAAATGGGTTCATTCACTGGTCGATTCAGAGGGACACTAGAAACGCGGTGCCCAGATCTAACAGATCCTGGCCTTTTGAAGAGGGATAAAAAAATAATACTCGCCAGAAGCCTCGCGCCTCGGGAGAGTTGGGCTTCGCATTTGCGCGTGCCAGGCTCGGCAGGGAGAGCTTCTGGGCCCCGGGGGCGCGCACACCCGGAGCACGCTGTGTGCTGGGGAGCGGCGCTCTGGGCTGGGCCGGAAGAGGGCGCTGCGGGGCGGCCATGGAACCGGCAGGGGAGAGCGCCAGGGGGCCTAGTTGAGCTGGCCTGCTGCGCTCGGCTGCCGGCCGCGACCTCCTCCGTGTTGCATCCTCCTGCCCGACGCTGCGTCCCTATCCAACACTGGCACTGCGCGCTCCTTCCAGGGTCGGAGGCCCACAGGCCCCTCACGTTCGCTTCTGTCAGGGGTAGCGGCGGAATTTCGGTAATTTCTGCCTTTGATGGAGACTGGGAAGGTAGCCTGGCCTCTGCGCAAGAGAGCTGCGCGGGGTCCAGGAGGGGAGCGCGGAGTGGGAGCAGTCGGCTGGGGCTGCGCAGTGAGTGGCGGCTGTCACAGGACACCTGTGAGGACCCTGCACCCAGAGTCGGGGGTCCAGGCTGCTGCCGGAACAAGAGGCAGCTCGGTGTCCACAGTTCCCCAGGGGGCCCCTGTCTGCTCGGATCTTTCATCAGGTCCCAGGCAGAGGGTGCGCTCTCTACTGAGCTTCACTCCTTGGGACGGAAGTGTGGCTGCTGATCTTCGAGTAGGGAAGGAGAAAGAAGCATTTGCGTGATTAAAAGATTTTTTTTTTTAATTGTGGTAAAATACACATAACATGAAATGTACCATTTTAACCATTATTAAGTGTACAATTCAGTGACATTAAGTTCATCTAATATTGGTGTGCAGAGGTCACCACCATCCATCTACAGAAGTCTTTTCGTCTTGCAAATCTGAAACTTTGTACCCATTGAACAACAATTCCACATTTCCCCCTTCCCCCAGGCCCTGGCCACCGCCATTCTATTTTGTCTCTAGGAATTGGACTGCTCTAGGTGTCTCATATAAGTAGAATGAAACAGCATCTGTCCTTTTGTGATTGGCTTATTTCAGGTAGCATAATGACCTCAAGGTTCATCCATGTAGTAGCAAGTGTCAGAGTGATCCTCCTTTTTAAGGCTGACTAATATTCCATTGCATGTCTATACCACAATTTGCTTATCCGTTCATCCATTGATGGACACTGGGTTTGGTTGTACCTCTTGGCTGTTGTGAATAATGCTACTATGAACACGGGCGTACAAATATCTGAGATCCTGCCTTCAGTTCTTTTGCATATATGCCTAGAAGTGGAGTTGAGTTGCTGGATCAGATGGTAATTCTGTGTTTAATATTTTGAGGAACCGCTATGCTGTTTTCCATAGTGACAGTTGCATGATTTTTAAAAAGTGGCTTACTTTCAACACATTTTTAAAGGTAATATTTTGGACCAAATGTTTAATAAGACTGTGGTGATGAGGTGCGAGACTCTGGGAAGATGGCCAAAAGGCACTGTTCTTTTTCATTCTTGTTTTCTGTCCCTGGCCCACGCCCCTGCTGGCAGCCCCGGGCTTGCCATCCATCTGGAAGCTAGGAAGGGCTGAGTCACCCAGCATTCTGGGGCTGGGTGCACCCTTTCTATAGTGTCTTAGGAGGATGCAGAAGTAATGGTTACAGAGCAGCTGCTGAAAGAGGAGGAGGGCTCATGAACTGTTAGAATTTTAAAGGGCTCCAGCCCCTCGAGTCCTGGGCCCTATTTTACAGATAAGGGACCAAAGACTGCTGCATGGAGAAGAATATGGAAGAAGACAGCTCTGACGATGCAGAACCCCAAAGGACGTGCTTACCATTCCTGGAGAGGAGTAGCACCAGGGACCCAGGCCACACACAGCGCGGCCGGGGACTGAGCACCACCTGTGCGTGTGGACATTTCACATTTTTCCACCATGGGTCTTAGCTGATCCTACAGCTTGGATTTCCTCTGTTACTGAGGCTAAGTGGGACATTTGTCTATTTAGCATTTATCTACTATGTGTTGAAAGAGAGGTGGGTGGGGGAGAAGATTAGGAAACTTTAAACAAAGCTCCAAGTAGAGCTATCTCGACATGATTCAAAACTGCATCCTTAGATGCTTGGTGGTATAAAGGTCTTGCCAATTCCCATTACAACACACATTGCACATTGCAACATGTCTTTCTTCTCGTAAATGTCTTCTGAAGGCCACTCCAGCCCCTGCCAGTCCCTCTCCCCTTGACTTCCTGCCAGTGCCCAACTGTGAACCCGTAGAGCCGTCTGCTCTCCCCCCCTGCTTACCTGCAACTGATGGCTGGCTAAGAAGATAGGAGAGTTATGCAGTTGGTCAAGGACCGGTGTGAGGTCTCCTGCTGTGCTGCGCATGGGCTCTGCTGGGCATGCTGTCCTTCCTCAGGGAATGGCCGCTCCACTGTTACCATGCTCCTCCAGTCCCTCTCCCCACTGCCCCATCTTGGCCCCTGCTGGCATGCATGTATTTCCTAGGTTAGAAGACGATTCCTTCAGCTTCCTGGCCCCAGGCCCACAAATGCCCTTCCCTGCTGTGTTCAGGTCTCTGAATCAAAGGCACTGTCCTCTCATCCAGGGATAATTTCTCCTTCTTCATCTTGACACCTTCACCTTTTTCCTCTTGGGTACTTTGTTCTTTCCTGTATTTACTTCTTGCTTTCCCGAGTCCTCAATGTTTCCTTCTTTGACTCTTTCCCCCACAGATTATGAGCATGCACAAGCTTAAAATACCAACAACAACAAAAAAGAGAAAACAAAAATGCTCTCACTGCGAAGCCCGAGTGAGACCTGTCTCATGCCATGGTCGAGCTTCTTTCTGGCAAGAGAAACCGGCCTATGTCGCTCCCCGTCCAGCCCCTCCATTAGTCTCTGCAATCTAGCTCCGACTTCCCAAACTCCACCAAAACTGCTCTCCTGCAGGCAGGTGACAGTCATGCCTCTCACCTGTTCTCTTTCCAGAATCTGAAGGTGTGACCTTCCCATTCTTCTGTGACAAACCTGGTGCTGCCCAGCAGAGTGGAAAGAGCATGTTTTTTTGCAGTAAGTTCCAACGGCAGCTCCACCAGGTAAGAGCTGTGTGATTTTGGACTCATCACTTACTAGCTCTGAGACTTCTTTTCCTCTTCTATAAAATGGGGAAGAGAGCAAGTAACTATACAGAGACTTTGGGAAGACTGAAGAGGCCTTGCCGATGAAGCATGTGGCACCCAGAAAGTGCTTTGTTCCGCAGCTCACAGTGATGATGCTTATGGGTCCGCATGTCCCTTGCTCTTTTTTGCAATGTCTGTTCTTCATCAGTCTCTGCAACCACATATTCTCTCTCTGCACCCACCTCCTGTGTATTTTTACCCTACAAACTCTGTAGGAAATGTGTGCTCCATATGACTCTGCTCTCTGCTAATTTCCCAGATGCTCTTTCTGAGTAATTCACACTCCAGGGTTTTAAAAAGTTAATTATTATTATTATTATTATTATTACTTTTACCACCGACCCTGCTCCTTGGTCTCCAGATGAACCTACCTGACTCTTCACTGCCTAGCAGACAGCAGCTTTGGAATGTCCAGCAGACACAGTCAAGACTGAACTCATTTCTTTCCTGCAGCCTGCTCCTCTGGCCTCTTCCAAGTCTCCACTGGTGACACCACCTTCCACTCCCTCACAGGGGGTCATGCTGAATGTCTCAGCTCCTTAACCCCCGTTATGGAAGGCCTTTGGAATTCACTCTCCTTTAATGGGTCTCGTATTCCCCCCTTTCTTTATTTTTATTGGTACTTCCTTAGTTTAATTCTTCAAGACTTTGGCCTTTGCAGGAGTTATTTCTTCTTTCTGCACTGCCTTTCTTTCGTCTGCCCAGCAAATCCCACCTGGTCTTCTCCTCCCCCATCCATGCTCAACGTCCCTTCCTGGGTGAAGCCTTCCTGGACTCCCCTCACCCAACACGTAGCACTTGGGTTATGGCCAGTGAGTCTCCCAGCAGCAGGAGCCTTCATGTCTCCAATGGCCTCTGCTCCTAGCACGCCTGCTGGCATCCACAGGTGTTTATGGAATTGACTCAGTGTCTAGGAAAATATGCATGTATTTCAAAAAATATGTAGTAAAATAAAAATTAGGTTCAACAAAACATCTCTATAAATTTTGGCCTGTGATGGTGCCATACAAGGTAATGTTATCAGAACCTCTGTCATTGGTCAAGACTGAGGAGGAAGCTCTGTTTTGATCAGCATCTTGGACCACCAGTGATATGTCTGCCTGTACAGACCACGGAAATGACTTTCACTCACTGAAGTCCACATTCTTTCTGCGGGGGGAGAATCCAGGTAGCTACAGGCCTCTGTCTGGCAGGGGTGTACAATGGTGAGTGGTGAGGCAGCATCCTGACCCAGAGACCAGTTGGTTGCCCTGCACTCTGACAGGGAGGTGGGACCTTGGCCACATGAATCGCCTGCCATGAGCCCAGGCCCCCCTCACTGTATCCCTCACTGTGTGCTTCCCCTCTGCCTGCTCCCCTGTGCCAGCTCCACTTGGCTTGTGCTCCTGAGACCTCTTCTTCTCTCCTTCATGCTTTCAACTTGCAGGAAGCTTTCTGCCCACCCAGGGGATCACTGTAAGCTTGGTTCCCAGAGAGTCAGCCCTTTGGCGGCAAACAGAGGGGCTGGGAGGAGGGGAGAGTCTGTTCCCTGCATTTGGGGTTACCTCTGTCTGGGACCCACACACCTGGGGCCCTGGACTTGCCCTTCACCTCTCCTCTCATTCGCGTCCCTGGTGGCCCTTCAGCTGCTCCCTGGGTTTTACCCTTGGTACCTGATATAGTTTAGCTATCTCCCCACCCACATCTCATCTTGAATTCCAACGTGTTGTAGGAGGGACCTGGTGGGAGGTAATTGAATTACGAGGGCAGGTCTTTCCCATGCTGTTCTCGTGATAATGAGTAAGTCTCATGAGATCTTACAGTATTGTAAGGGGGAATTTCCTTGCCCAATTTCTCCCTCTTTGCCTGCTGCCATCCATGGAAGACATGACTTGCTCCACCTTGCCTTCTACCATGATTGTGAGGCTTCCCTTGCCACGTGGAACTGTAAATTAAAACTCTTTCTTTTGTAAACTACCCAGTCTCAGGTATGTCTTTATCAGCAGCATGAAAACGGACTAATACAGTGCCTCTTCCTTATTGATTTTAAACAGTGAGAAAGTACTGGCAGGAGAATTACTGCAAAGAAGTTGTGTAATAAACACCCTGTCCATGGTCTTCTTGAACTCTCTTACTCCCTGAGGGAAATGATTGGATCACAACATGAGGACTTAGTTACAGCCAAACACAAGGGCGTCCTGGGGGCTTGGCGGGGCAGTGAACATGTGTGACAGGCTCCCAGGGGTGCAGGTCTGGGTGGGCGAGGGGGAGGTGGGCAAAGGCTGTGTGGGGAGTTGTAGGCATGGTCCTGTCAGGGCAGGGCACCTGCTTGGCTGCTTCCCAGAGGAGCTGCGCCCCAGTGGGTTTTGGTTTCCTGGAGCCCCATGCAGGCCCCACAGTTGCATGGCGTTCTGCCTCCATGGCGTCCTCAGCCTCACTCTGGGCGCCACAGGTCTTTAGCTGAGAACGTGAAGGCAACAGGGGCGAATGCATCCTCACATTTTGTTTTGTTTTCTGCCGGAGGCACTTACCCTGGTGGGATAAGGGCCTGCTCTTTTTCTCTCTCAACTGACTTCTCGTGGGATATGGGGCCCTTTTTTTCCCTGCTTCTACTCTGGCAGTGGCTTCTGTCCCTCGGCAGGGCTGTGCTGCCCTTGCTCTTGCTCTGCCCGGCAGGAGCCCCTTGGGCAGCAGCTCTGCTTGGCAGCCCCCTGCCACCATCCCTGTCAAGCCCTGACCTGGGTGATGGAGCCCAGTCCCCTTTCAACATGGCACGCAGAGCTCTCTGCCGCATCTACACTGCGGGCTCCCCTCGCCAGCTCCAGGCCCCGACCTTTCCTGTGAAAGAGCTCAGACTCCAGCAGAGCCCGCCTGCCACCTTCTGGGCACCTGCCAGGCTCCCGTTCCCACTCCTGCCTTTGAGAAGGTTCTGTGCTCTGTCCACCACACGGAACCCTCCCATCTTCCATCCTCCCAGAACTTGCTTCCTTTGCAAGACGGCCCCGGCCTCCTCAGGCAGGCGCTCTGTTTAACAGAAGGAGTGACTCCTGCACTGGCTCCTTCCAGCCTGAGGGCCCGGGCGGTCCCGCAACATGGTGTCCGTTTCAGACGGCAGCCTGATGGAGCTCTTTGAGAATGTGTGTTTTTGTGTGAGTGTGCCTATGTGAGCGAGTGTGTATGAGTGTGAGTGTGCCTGTGTGAGTGTGAGTGTGAAGGTGAGTGCCTGTGTGTGCGCCTGTGTGTGAATGTGTGTGTGAATGTGTATGTGACTGCACGTGTGTGAGTCCATGTGTATTTGAGTGTAGGTGAGTCCCTGTGTGTGAGTGCGTGTGTGAGTGCGTGTGTGTGTGAGTGCATATGTGTGACTGTGTATGTGTATGAGTGTGAGTGAATGTGTGTTTATTTTTGAGTGAATGTATGACTGCGTGTATGCAAGTGTGTGTATGTGTGATTGAGTGAATGTGCGAGTGTGTGAGTGTGGGAGTGAATGTGTATTTGTATGAGTGCATGCATCGGTACGTGTGAGAGTGAATGTGTGTATTTGTGAGTGCGTGTGTGTGTCAATGTGTGTGTATTTGTGAGTGCATGTGTGTGAGTGCATGTATGTGTATTTGTGAATGCGTGTGTGTGAGTGAATGTGTATTTGTGGAACGTGAGTGAATATGTGTGTATTTGTATATGAGTGAATGTGTGTATTTGTATGTGAGTGCATGTGTGAGTGTGAGTGAATGTGTGTGTTTGTATGTGAGAGCATGTGTGTGAGTGTATTTTTATGTGAGTGCATGTTTGTGAGTGTATTTGTATGTGAGTGCATGTGTGTGAATGTGTGTGTATTTGTGAATGCATGTGTGTGAATGAATGTGTATTTGTGAGAACGTGAGTGAATGTGTATTTGTATGTGAGTGCATGTGTGAGTGTGAGTGAATGTGCGTGTTTGTATGTGAGAGCATGTGTGTGAGTGCATTTGTATGTGAGTGCGTTTTGTGAGTGTATTTGTGAGTGCATGTGTGTGAATGTGTGTGTATTTGCATGTGAGTGCATATGTGAGTGTGTGCGTATTTGTGAGTGCATGTGTGTGTGAATGTGTATGTATTTGTATGTGAGTCATTGTGTTTGTGTGTGTGAATGTATGTGTGTGAGTGCACTTGCCGGACATTTGGGAAGTAGACGCAGGGATAAAATGCAGGAGTTACTGAATGCCATGGTCTTGGTGATTGGAATTGTTTGCAGAAAGGACTCAGAAGCGGGCGGCTATGGGAAGAGTGCTGGTGTGAGCGTGCGGATTTTTTTTGCTGCGTAACAAATTACTGCATAACAAATTACCACACAACGGGGAACCAACAACTACTTATTGTCTTACAGTTTCTCTAGGACAGAAGTTCAGGCCCAACGTGGCTGGCCTCTCCACGTAGGGTCTCAAGAAGCTGAAATCAAGGCGTGTCCTGGGCTGTTTCTTTAGACTCAGGTGGCTGTTGGCAGGATTCAGTTCCTTGAATTGCAGGATGGGGACGCCCATTCTCATGCTGGCTGTCACCTGGGGGCGGTTGTTAGCTTCTAGCGGTCACCCCTAGCTCCTTGCCCAGGGGCTGCTGGCATGGCCCTTTCCCACTTCCAGTCTCTCCCTCCAGAAGGGCCCTTGTAGGGGCTCACCTGATCATGTCAGGCTCACAGCTGCGAGAATCTCCTTTTTGGTTAACTGAAAGTCAACTGACCAGAGACCTCAGTTACCTCTGCAGAATCCCTGTTGCTGTAGAGGGAGCACTCACTGGGGGAGAATAGCCCATCCCTTACAGCCCTGGGGAGGGGATTCTATAGCAGGGATGGGGACCTTGGGGGCCATCCACTGCCCACCACTGCACATGTGTGTGTGTGCTCATGTGTGTACATGTGTGCATGCATTGATTCTCTAGGCTCAATCTTGAAGTTTTGAGGAAATCTATTCTGCCTTATGAAGGTATTCTCCATAAGCGGGAAGGATCTCACACAATTTTCTACAATCAGCAAATATTTCCCAGAGGAAACAAATACCATTTACCCTTGTGCTTTCCGTGTATAATATAGAGGAGGCTTCCTGAAAGTTTACTGATAGCTGATTTGAGAAAAAAGAAACTATTGAATTCATAATATGGCGTTAAGCAGACAGAATATTTTGTTGTGATTTATTTGACATTTAAGTATCTAACAATAAAGATGTACAGAAACCTTTGTGCTCATTCTGCATTATGGGGTGCACATAGTCCGCAATTTCATTCTTCCATTGTTACTCAGTTAAAGAAAAATGTCTCTCAGAATGTATTAGGTATCCAAAACACTGAGAGATGTTTTTGCATAAACCAATACACCGATAGGCCGGGTGGGCTCTGCCTCGCCTGCCAGTCTCCCCTCAGATGTGCAGCCCTGGCCATCTCTGCAGGATCTGTGGCCCAAGGGTGACCCTGCTGCCAGGGCCAGGGCTCGTGGGCATGACCAGGCCGACCTCTGAAGGGACCGAATGTCACTTAGCATGACAGCCGCATTGTATCCTGTCTCAGGGCTCCCAGGAGACTGCCCAGCTCACTCATCTGCTGTTCTGCCTTCAGCACATAAATTTCCCTGTCAAAATAATTTCTCCAGTGCCTGAAAAACCCTGATGTCACCCCCAGTGCACATAGCTGCCATTATCTGAGAGATTTTAATGTCCATGTGAGATGTGATAATAAGATTTGAGTTTAATGGAGTTGGCCTTCTAGACTTGACCTTATCTGTATTAATCAATGCTTGACTCACACTAACTGTGCTCAAGGACTGCAGCAAAGTCACAGCCCCTTCTTGCCCTCCTCCCGCCCATGTCTTGGCTTTTCTTTGTCCTAACTTATCCTTGCCTGAAATGGCCACACAAGCCCCAGGCTCCTCTTCTTGCTGAGAAGAGAGTAGGGATGTGGGCAGAGAAGGACAGCAATTGCACACGATAATGCCTATATCCTACAAAATGTATTTCATTTCTCAAAATCAGGCTGTTCAATGATTTAAATGAAAAGTTTTGCAAAATTATTGACTTTAAAACGAGAGGATAGTGGAGATTGCCAACTATCATCTCATTCTCAGCCTGGGCAGGGTTGGGCCACCACAGACTTCCTCCAGATGCTTTCCAGGGAAAAGACCCAGGGGGATTCTGGGATGGTGTCTGCATCGCCTGACGCCGAGCATTCTTCAGAACTGAGTGTGGAGGGAGAGGGGGCCACAAGGCCTCATCATCTGCCATGCTCAAGAGGGCGGGGAGCATCAGCGTTTCACCATTTCATGCCAGAGGATTAGGTAAAAGATGCGCTCTGCCCAGGAGGGTCTCTGTGGGACTCTGACCCCCTCTTCCCCCAGGCCACTTTCAGAAAACTGCAGGGGCCCAGCACCTGACATTGACACTTAAGCAATGGAAGTGCACTGCGTATTTTCTTCCTAGTGTCTGTGCATATGTTGTGTCTCTGTGTGCAAACGTGTATTTTGCATGTGTGCCATGTCAAGATTGTACTGAAGTCTCTGCATGTGTGTTTGTGGCTCTGCGTTTGTGTGTGTCTCTCTGGAGCTTGTGTGTAAAGTTGTGAGCTGAACTCATGTTCGTGTTTAGACTGTGTTTGTGGGTGTCTCTGAAGAGATGGAGGGATGACATTCCTTTACTAATTTTGTCCTTAATGTGCTTAATTTATGAAGCTGCCAGCTGCCTTCCTTCCCACTCCCCACCCCTGGCAGAAGGCAATTTGGTCCAGCTGTCTTGCTGGAATCCACTCTGCTCTTCTTGAGCATGCTTTATTGTTTTTAAAGCCTTTGGAAGGCCTTGTGAGAGAAGTGCCAAGAGTTCATCACAGATTAATATTAATAACAGAACTCTAGAGGGAAATGGAGTGCTATGTTTTATTGGCAAACTGTCTTCTTCATCTATAAAGTAAACAAGACTCCATTTTCTACATTACTTAGTATATCATCCTTCCATCCCTTTTAATCATCCTCCAGATGGACTCATGGGGTCCAGTCGAACAGGCGTGGAGCCCTCTCTATGTATAGATGTACATAGGGGAGGGAGAGGGGGCACCTCGGGGAGGATCAGGATCCACCGAGACTCAGGCCCTCTGTGGGCCACCGGGGCCAGCACCCTGCTCCAAACTACTGCTTGCCATTTAAACTTAAGTCAACTTGATCCAGATAAACACTTGGAGCACCCGCTTGGTTTGCATGCTAGTTAAGCCTGTGTGTGAGTGTGTGTGTATTTGTGTGTACATGAATGAAAGCAGACACTCTCACTACCAGTGGAGGACGTTCATGTAATTGGCCCAAACCTGAGCTCTTCTGGCTTCGACGAGGCCCCCACCAGGTCGGTGAGTCCCTGCTGCTGTCTGCATCTCTGCCTGCTGAAGCCCCCTCAACAGTAGTTTCCCAAAGTCCACATACAGCAGGTCCCTGATTTCTGTGTCCTTCTATGGAGGGTGGGATGCCTGCCCCCTATCTCCTGCCCCTTCTCCTTATACCCAGCTCAGCTAAGCCACCTTTGTGTCCTGGCAGGAACTTTCCTCCCTGCCTCAGGGCCCCCAAGACACTCAGCTTTTACCGTTCGTGGGCCTCAGAAGAAGTTGTCTCTGAATAAGTAGAGAGGAATTTTGAGTAACACATTGTTCTGCCTAACTACATCTATAAACCTCACAGCCACGTGGGAGGGGTTTGTGTCATACAATTTTGGTCCACTGTGCTACTCTTAAGAGAAGGAGCTCATCATCAAGTCTTCCACTAAACTGTCCCCTCAAGATTTCCAGGACTCCAGGGAGCCACAGTGAGTACAACTTCAATACTCTCAACTTCTCCAAAGCCTCTATTTCCATTCTTCTTCTTCCTGTCTTTTCTCTTGTTATCATGAAAACGCTCAGGCATGTTCCTTGAACTGTGACAAATTAGTGGGGGGGCAGACCACACAGTCGCAGGGTCACATATCACCCACACTTTCAGTCACCCTCCAAACTGCTGAGTGTCCTAGGGAACGGTGTGAGGTGCTGAGGGGCACAGAGAGGAGGAGACCCCCACAAGGGGCTCAGGTCTCAAAGGGAGGCTCAGTGAATGCATGCATACCTACTAGGGGAGTGTGGATCTTTGGAGGACAGTCCTGGCTGAGACTCAGGCTCTCTGGAGACGATGGAATTGAAGCAGCCCTTCAAGGCTGGGTGGGATTTTGACAGAAGCCCACGGAAAGAGAAGGGCGGTCCACAGTGGTGAACAGAAGCACAGGGCGGAATGCGTGGGTCCCAGGCAGGGGCTGGGACCGAAGGGGCCCAATAGAAGAGGAGGAGAAAATGGGCAGGGCCAGATGCAGGGGGCCGGAGGAGAAGAAGCCGATGTTTGGAGGTTGTCATTAAAGTGCCTGGAGCAGGCAGGGATGCAGGCTGACTCTTGTGTTACTGGAATAAAGAAAGAACCATGGTGTAGAGTACCTTGAGGGGCACAGAGGCTGGAGGGCAGCAAGAAGGGCAGGGGTTGGGAGCACACCCCCCACACTCAGCCCCACCTTTACCTGCACTATCCCTGAATCCCCTGATGCACAGTGGCTCCGCATCAACGCCACAGGAGCTGGGCTCCTGCCCTCCACAGCTGAGGCCCTGCTGTCCTGCCCTGTTCTTCCTGGGCAGCCTGGTTTGCACACTGGGCTTACCTCTTGCCTCAGTTCAGGTGGTGTCTGTGCCTTCAGAGGCTTTTGACAACCCCTCCTCCTTTGTGACCTGTTACAGCCCAACACCTGCCCTAGATCCAACCCAGCCTGCGTTCCTGGGATTACGTCCCAGTGTATGCTCAGCTCAGCCACTCACCTAACGTTAACTTAAATATTGTTAGAGATGTTAACATGAGGGACATTATCTAATGCTTTTTATCTCTACTAATACACTAGTAAACTTTTTTTCTGTATTCTATTTATAATTCTTGCTTCTCCCCTCACCCCCCACCCCTCCCAATAAACTCCACAACAAAAATTGTTTTGATAGGTGGGATAATTCCGCAGTTTTTTGTTTTTCTGGAGATGGAGTCTCACTCTGTCGCCCAGGCTGGACATGCAGTGGCACGATCTCAGCTCACTGTAACCTCTGCCTCCTGGGTTCAAGCGATTCTCCTGCCTCAGCCTCTCGAGTAGCTGGGATTACAGGTGTGCACCACCAAGCCTGGCAAATTTTTGTATTTTTTAGTAGAGACAGGGTTTCACCATGTTGGCCAGGCTGGTCTTGAACTCCTAACCTCAGGTAATCTGCCTGCCTCGGCCTTCCAAAGTGCCGTGACTACAGGCGTGAGCCATCGTGCCGAGCTCACAGTTTTAAAAAAACAAGACGAGAGGTGTTTTCTTTCTGTCCCTACCAGTGCCCTCTGTCTGGGGCTTCTTCAACTGGGAGCATGGCAGGTGGTGTTAGTGTTGAAGTCATGGAGACGCCTGAGGCCAGCCTGCGGGGGCAGTTCAGAGGGGCAGGAGGCACTACACAGGAGGCTGGGTACAGGTGCGTTCCCCGAGCTGCCCCCCACACTGCCATCCGTGCTGCCACCTGCCCATATCCCCGTCTTCTGTAGAGGCTTCAGCCTCCCCAGTGCAGAGGCCGGGCGTGGAGTCGGGGGCTTTCAGAACTCCCAGGGTCTCTGCTGCTGTAGACCAGCTATTTAATCTCCCTTTAAATGCCTATATGGAATGTGCTGGAGAATAACTAGCTACAGTAGGAAATGCCCCAGGAGAGAATGATTCTTTCCTTGAACCCCATGCGGGCGCCCTTGATCCTGACTGGCAGGAGGCAGGCGGGCAGGTTTGGGAGATCTCAGCTCTGATGGACAAGTTGACAGTTGCACCTGGCGTGGCCCAAGACCAGGGTCCTGAGAGCTGGCTGCCCGTGGCCCGTGGCATATTTGCTAGCACCTTCCAGGTATAGAATGGTGGCAGTTTTTTCTGCCAAGGACTCACTTTCTAGGGAAGAAGGAGGGTGGTGGGCAGGGCGAGGCCAGGAGGCTGGTGCGGGCTTGCAGGGAGGCACTTCCGAGGTAGGCACTTCCAAGACGGGTGGGCTCGCTTTTTCGCCCTTCCTTGTCTTTCCTTGCTTGTTTCCCCTAGTGATCTGGGCACTTATTCTAGCCCAGCTCTGGCCCCGTGTCACTATGCCCTGCGAGAGGAGGACGGTAGGGTCCTTGGCCATGCTGGTCCGCCTGGTCATGGCAACTCCCACGCACGCCCAGACTCCTGGTGCTGGTGCTCCCTCAGCAGGCAAGGCCGGGGCGGCTGACCAACAGGCCTGGGCCCAAGAAGCCCTGCTTTGTGAACACACGGGGCACAGGGAGGTCCTCCAGTTTCCCCATCCCACTGTGAATGTCCAGGGGTGGAAGAGAGAGGTGTTTAGGGCAAAATTTCATGCCTAGAACTAGGACCAGCCGTGGCAGCAACAGGCCTCGCAGAAGCAAGGCTTATTGTCAGTGGTGGTCTGGGATCACTGCACACAGAGGACAGCATGTGAAGGCCAGAGGTTCACAGGTGGAGATGTTGCCCAGGGGCCCTGGAGGCGTGGCCGCAGTGTCTGGGTCTATCCTGTGGCCTGAGACCCAGGCAGCAGCTGGAGATACTCAGCTCCACCTTTACCTGCACTATCCCTGAATTCCCTGATATGTGTTGGCTCTGTATCAGCTTCACAGTGGTGGGGCTCCTGCCCCCCACAGCTGAGGTCCTGCCGTCCAGCCCTGTTCTTCCTGGGCAGCCTGGTTTGCACGCTGGACTTGCCTCTTGCCTCAGTTCACGTGGTGTCTGTGCCTTCAGAGGCTTCTGACGGTCCCTCTTCCCTGTGACCTGTTACAGCCCAACCCCTGCCCTAGATCCATCCCAGCCTGGGTCTAGATCAGTTTCTGGTCCCAAATATCTCAGCCAAAACTCACGACTCATTTGTCTATTTTTTACTGAGAATCTGTGAGTGCCAGTTTCTGGCTCCATGTTATGGGGATTCAAGGAGAAGCAGACTAGCGGTGACCTGAGGCTATTGTAGCCCTGAGTAATCTCTCTTCCAACTTTTTCTTAAAATACACATCAAAGTACAGAAAATAGCCAAAAAGCAACACAAAAACTGCGCAAGAACAGTGTCAACAATTGTTAGCTTGGGAGGGATTTCCATTATCTTCAAAAATAATGAGACAGCCTCGGGCACAATTGAGGACATATTCATTGTTAGTGGCTCAGTTGGCCAGAGGTATGTAAGTGAGGGGGCCTGGTGGCCCAGTGGCCGTCATTGAACCCGGCAGAGTCCTGAGAGCACCTTACCCTCCCCTGGGGCAGGGACTGTTGCTCATCTCTCCTGAGCCTGGGCCTTGCCTCTCCTGCTCCCTGCCGGCTTGCAATGTTGGGGAGGTAAGGGGGCAGACATGTCCCACTGAGTCCTGAGCCGTGTGGTCCCTGAAGGCACAATGCTGCTGGCCGGATGGAGGGAGGACTGGCACGGCTTTTTCTTCTGTGTAGCCTATTTGGTGGAACAAAACTAAACCCATCCCTGTATTCACAAGGGCATATATTGACCCTAAATAGGTCAGAGAACCTGCCTTCCTCAGCCCAGCCAACCACACCCAATGAGTGCCCATCTCCAAAGCACTGACATCAGGACTGGGGGTGAACCCACTGTACCTTCCAGCTTTAGCTCTTCAAGGGGCATTCAGCCAGGGGACGCAGGGTGGCAAGAGAGTGAAAGTGTGCTGTGTGTCTCTGCAACAAGGTTTTTACAGAACATGGACCAGTCGAACTAATGAACATCTTCTGAACCGAATACACTGACAATAGTTGAAAATACAATGTTTGAAAAAAATATTTTTAGAAAGAAATAAAAAAGAATTTAAAGACCCACATTTCAAATTCTCAGTGAGCAATAGGGATATGAGATTATTAGAGGAGCTCAGATAATGCAGAGGCTGAGGCACAAGCCCCAGTGTAAAGCACCCCAGACAGGAGGAAAGGCTTCAAAGGCGCCCACCTGCAACAGCAGAGCCCAACACTCCACAGTGGCCATAAAGGGAAGAACTGAAGCCCTAGAAACACCCTCCAGTAGGTAGAGCAAATTCAAATTGCTCTCCTAGAATCCACAGGAAAAGGATAAAGGGATGAAAGCAATGAAAACAGTACAGCCATCAAGGAGGCTAGTAAGAGGAGAAACAGGCTTCGAATAACATGGCCTATTGTGAGGAAGAACGAAAAATAACTGCAAAGAAGCAATAATGAAAGATAGAACATTTGAAAACTTTCTTGAGCTGGGATGAAAGAGTGCCTGGTCTAGAGACCGACTTACATAACGATGTATAAGGCAAATTTTCTAAAAAAGGAAGCTATATCCATTATCAGTGATTAAAAATAGGTAATTTAACTGACAAATTAAAAATAGGTATAGTAACATCCGATCTGAGAGCTCATGCTACTCAGGAATGAACAAACTGCTTGTCAGGAGGATGTCAGACCTGTTCCCAGCAGCAAGTTGCAGAAGACAGTAGGGCAATGTCTCGGTTTTCAGAGAAATCATTTTCTTATCCCCAATTTGACTTTATATGTTAAGACAGTAAATCCATTCTTACATGCAAGGGCTCTGGAATTATGCTAAGCTTTATGGTGTCATAACTGAGAAAAGAATCAACCACAGGAACTCAGAAATAGAAAGCTCAGTTCACAAATGTCTACCTCGTTGTCAGTTTGGGTGAAAGAGCCAGAAAGCAGCATGAAGACTGAAGATACATAATGAACAAAAACTGTAGCTTGGTAACCACGACATGGCTCTTTAATTCCTGATGAGTGAGAAGTGTCTCTAAGCCAGGCAAGGTTCAGAAGCCAGGGATGAAGACAAAGAGAGCTCCTGATTTTCTACAGTTGCACATCCTAAATAATACACTAGAAAACCAGGATTTTTTATTTTTTATTTTTAGACAGAGTCTCACTCTGTCGTTCAAGCTCGGCTCACTTGTCATATGATCTCAGCTCACTGCAACCTCTGACTCCTGGGTTCAAACGATTCTCCTGCCTCAGTCTCCCAAGTAGCTGGGATTACAAGCATGTGCTACTACGCCTGGCTAATTTTCGTATTTTTAGTAGAGATGGGGGTTTCACCATGTTGGCCAAGCTGGTCTCAGACTCCTAGCCTCAAGTGATCCACCCGTCTCGGCCTTCCAAAGTGCTGGGATTACAGGCATGAGCCATCGCACCTGGCTGAAAACAAGGAAATTAATGAGATGATTTCAGACAGCAGTGAAGTTACAAAGAAAATAGCAGAAGGTGCTGATGGGGAGGATGGAGAGAGTAGAGGCTGCTCACAACGGTCAGGTCAGGGGATGCGCAGTCGCAGTGTGAGGCTGCCACTCACCCTCGGGGAGGGTTGTCCAGGCAGCAGGGGTGAGGGCAAAGGCCCTGATTGAGAGGAAGCTGATGTGGGGCCAGAAGGCATATACGTGGGCAGAGAGGCAGGCAAAGGCTGACCAGAACACCCTGGCCACCATGGCAGGCACATGGATTTTATTCTTAGGACCACAGGACACCATTGAAGGGTACGAGTGGAAAAGCGACCCTCTGAGGCTGTGTGCAAGGCAGGCTGTAAGGGCTGGCATGCGCCAGGGCCCAGGGCAAGGGGCTGTGGGCTGATGTGGGTTGTGCTCATGGCCTGAGGGAGGAGTTCAGGAAGATTCTGAGCCTTTTGGCCTGAGCTACATATTCTGAGATTGGCGAGTAGGAGAGAAAGAGGTTTGGGAGGAGTGAGGGGAATTAGCTGTGGGATTTGAGGAGGGCCCAGGCCTGAGCCCTGTGTTGATCCAGCATTTAGAGAAGGGAGAGGAGTGGGGTCCAGCGAAGTAGGTGGGGAAGGGGCCAGTAGTTTGTGAGGAGAGATGGGCATGACATAGAATATATAGATATATATATACACACACACACATATATATATATATATATTTTTGAGATGAGACCTGTTGCCCAGGCTGGAGTGCAGTGGTGTGATCTTGGCTCAGTGCAGCCTCCACCTCCTCGATTCAAATGATTCTCTTGCCTTAGCCTCCCAAGTAGCTGGGATTACAGGCATCTGCCACCATGCCCAAGTAATTTTTATGTTTTTAGTAAAGACAGGGTTTCACCATATTGGCCAGGCTGCTCTTGAACTCCCAACCTCAGTTGGAGTTCAAGGTGATCCGCCTGGCTCGGCCTCCCAAAGTGCTAGGATTATAGACATGAGCCACTGCGCCCAGTCCAGAATATTTGTTTTTCAGTTAGAAATGTATTTGGCTTCTAGTAATGGAGACCAAACATAACAATGGTTAGAATCAGATAGACGTGTCCCCGCCTGTATTAGTGAAAAGTGGGATGTGTGCCTAGGGACAACAGAGTGGCCCCACAGATATGAGGGACACTGACACCACCTATCTTTATGTTTTTGTCAGTCTTAGCATACAACTTCTGTCCTCAAAGTCAACTCAGAGTCTGTGGTGGCTGCTGGACCTCCAGCCATCACATCTGTAGTCTCACATCTAGAAAGCGGGAGGACAGAAAAGCATGATGGCTTCCTGCCACTTACTGGTCTCCCATTTAACCTGCTTTCCTGGTTAGGAAATTGTGAATTCCAGTCACAATTTTCATTATATTGCCTTTTCTGATTCTTGCTATCCTCATCTGTAAATATGGGGAACTCTGCACTCATTCATGCATGCATGCATGTGTATTCAGGAGTAGGCTTGGGGTTGAGCCTACTACTAAATGCACCTGGATAAGGTGATCAGCACGGCCTGGGATAAAAAGTGATCATCCCTATCTGTGAAATGATGAACACTGGCCGAGTGACAGGCTGGGTGCAAAGTGCTCTGTCTTTATTATTCCACTTCATGTTCTTAATAGCTCTGTGGGCTGCTGTATTTGCTGCATGAAGACAGCGGGCCTGCAGTAGGTTTGCCTCATAGTGATCACTGCACTGTGTGGGTACTGGCAGTGTGAACTATGGTGTCTGCTGCACCTGTGCAGCCGGGTCACAGTGAGCCTCCCGCAGTCACTACCGTGGGCCCAGCAGACTTGCTGACGACGGGGACAGCTCCATCCAGGAAGCCTCAGAACAATGCATTGCTGCAGCCCAGAGGTCTGGGCATGCCCACGGAGATTTCCCCTGTGTGTTCTGGAATGTTTAGTGTGGTTGACCTTGCTAGTGATTTATGAAGTACCTTAAAAATAGTTTTTACCTAGAAATAAAATATGCCCCTGATTCTTGTGCGTACAATGACCATTGTACTTGTGATGACTTCAGCTACAGTTGTTTGAGATCAGTATTATATTCACCCAGAATACTTAATCAAATAGTTTCCCTAACAAGTACTTGGTTTCTGAGCAGAATTTCCTCTAGTGGTACAAGGAAACCATTCATGTCTTATCCTTAAGAGGTGATGGATAAAATTATCCTGATTATGAAGAAATTATTTGTCCAGTGAATAAAGTCTGCTGACCCTATTGTATAGACATCCACATTTTTCTGAGTCTGACCTCACTCACTTATGGCCACAGTGGGTGGTGGCCCTGCCTCTGCCGGGACACCTCTCTCCCCCGATGTGGTCACTCTCCCTGGTGTGAGAAGTTTCCTGCCCAGGTCAGGCCTCGTCTGGCGCTGGCCTGGACCTTAATCCTCCTAACTGCGCTCATCCATGTAGAGAGGGCACTTTGATTTATGGTGTTTACATTTATGTTTCTCGTTAGCCAGCATTTCCTTTGTGCAGTCTGTGTCCCAAATGTCCTTAATTTGTAGGTTATCAGCAGGCAGAAGGGCAGCAGCTTGTAATGCCCCTTGTGGGGCCTGGGGAGTCCTTCTTGCCTGGCGGAGGGACACACTGAGGGCTGCACCCCCAAGTCATTCCCACGCTCTCTCCACAGAATCAGTCCAGAGGCTGGGAAAGAAAAATGGCTAACCTCTCCAAGGGCTACTTTTTTAAAAAAATAAAGTTTATTATTTTTAAAGAGCATTTTCAGGTTCACAACATAGTTGAGTGGAGAGTATTTTCAGCAATATTTTGCTGACATACATTGCCTCATGTGATTCTCATTACAGTCTTGTGAATTAAGCATGGGAGGTGCTGTCATTCTGTTTGAAAAAAATTAAGAAAGTGATGTTCTGAGCACTAAGTAAGTTCAAGGATATGGGACTAGTCCGGTAAGTACAAGGATGTGGGACTAGCCCGGTAAGTACTAGGATATGGGACTATGCCAGTAAGTGTAAGGATGTGGGACTAGCACTACGTTTTTCTTCTGACTCTTGGCTGCGTGCTCAGTCTGTATCTGTTCACACAGGAGAGGGCAGGTGCATCATGATGTGGCACTGGAGGGTGTCTGCAGGGCATGAATAGCAGTACCTCTTCTACACACAGCACTGCAGCAGGTGCAACCACAGACCCCATTACTCTGTATCTGGGGGACATAGCATATGGCAGAAGTTTCCTAAGACCATTTTTGAAGATAAATGTCTACACGTTCAAGTTGTCATGGAAGCTTGAAAGTGCCACATCTACACAGAAGGACTGCTTGGTCCATGGGGAAAGTAGTTGTTATCAAACAGGGTTGAGCCAGATGGAGCTGGATCTTGCATGGGGCTCACAGAATGCAGGTATGGCTTGGAAGGGAGGGGTGCTTGGGAGGGGAGAGGGATGAGACTCTGAGCTGCCTTCCCGTGAGCCCAGCGTGGACCAGGGGTAGGTGGCAGGACAGCCGGGCAGCCCTTTCTAAAGCATGCTGGCAGGGGCCTTACTAAACAACCCAAGGAGCAGGCAAACAGATCAACTGAATCGCAAAAAGGCTGCACAGCAGTGCCTGGGCTGCCACCAAATGTGGGCTTCTCACAAAACACATGGAGGGAAGTGCAATCCCCTTTCCAAACTTCAGAAGATTAAAAGAGTAAACACCTCCAAAAGTCAACAAACGATGCCATCAGGGCAGGAAAGCCAGGGGGAAACAGGGGAGAAGAGAAAGTGGGGACAAGAGCTAGGAATTCTGGAAAGAACAGTGCTTACCATCACAGAGAGGCTGTTGTAGTGGGTGGTGAAAAGAAAACAAAAATATTAAAACCAGCGAGAAGGGCTGTGGGGGAAAATGAGAAAGTAAATGAAAGTGGAAGAGGATTTAATGACTTCTGGGAAGACAACACTTCCCTGCAGTGGGAGGTTAAACGGATAGGAGGTAGAAAGAAGCTCTTTAGAGTTGAGAATGACTGAAATGATTCCTGACTCAACCGTTTTGAATTACAGTTTTGTATGTAAAATTAAGTTACGTGTAGCCATTGCGGACAGGATGTGCAACCTCTTTATTGATAATGCTGTCGGCTGCTCCACGGATTTACAAGCATCATTGGATCCAAAATAAGTTGCCCTTTATCCCCCAGCCTGGAAGTGATTAGGCAGGACTTCTGTTTGGTCACTCTCAGCTGTCGCTGAGAGAGAAGGAAAGAACTAGGGAAACAGGTGCATCTTCCTGTGGTCAGGAATCTCCGTGGTTTAACCAGCTCACTAGAGGCAGCTCTCAGGGGCGAAGGTGGCAAGAGCACTAGAGAAGCCACAGCCAGGAGGCAAGTGAGCAAGGGAGGGGCCTGAGGTCTCAGGGCAATGGGGTCCACAGGTGGCACAATGCCTATTATCCGGCCAGGAGAATTATTGGCCCAGAGACACCAGGTCCAGGGCCAGGCTAGACACGGATGTAGACGTCATACCAGGCATTTGTGTGCTATGCCGAGAGGTGGGCAGGGTAGAGGCACTGGAGTCAACAGAGGGCTCGGTCAGGTTGGCCTCGGGGAAAGGTCACTCTGGCAATACTGATGCCTCTCTCCTCCCAGCCCTTTAAAAATCTAAGTGGATTCACATTTCCTTAGTATCCTCAGGATCCTAGGACACAAGATACACAGTTCCCACCCATGCCCGTGCAGAGGGTTGCTGGGGGGATGTGTGCAGGCATGGGTTTCAGCTGAAGTGGGGAGCAGACAGAGGAGCAGAGAGACCCATGGGGCATCAGCTGATACACAGCCATGCGCACACCTTCCAAGTGAAAAGCGTTGTGCGGAGGCCATTTTGCGCCCTGCAGAAGAGCACTGTGGACCTCAGTGCAGACATTTGGCCTGATGGTTGGTACCCTTGGGGCTGGGCTTAGGGTGGGGATTTTAATTTTTCTTTTCTTTTTTTCTTTATTTTGAGACAGGGCCTTGCTCTGTTGCTCAGACTGGAGTGCAGTGGCACAGTTTCCGTTCACTGTAATCTCTGCATCCTAGGCTCCAGCAATCTTCCTACCTCAGCCTCCTGAGTAGCTGGGACTACAGATGTGCACCACCATACCCAGATAATTTTTGTATTTTTTGTAGAGATGGGGTTTTGCCAGGTTGCCCAGGCTGGCCACAAACTCCTGGGCTCAAGCAGTCCTCCTGCCTCGGCCTCCCAAAGAGCTGGGATTACAGGTGCAAGCCAGGCCAGGGGTGGGAGTATTTAAAAAGGTCTTTATTTAGAAATAATTTTAGAGTTACAGGAAAACTGCAAATAAAGTGCAGAGAGTTTTCACCAATACAGTATGCACATTTTAGAGACACCCTAGCACGATGATGAAAACTAAGAGATGAACAGTGCAGTATCATTGGGTGAATGGCAGCCTTTATATGATTCCAGCGCTTTTCATGCTGCGATCCTGTTTCTCTTCCAGGATCCCACCTTGCACGCAGCCCTCACGTCTCCTCAGTCTTCTCCAGTCTGCAACAGTCCTCATTTTGCCCCTTTCCTTTCATGCCCTCAAGACTTGGAAGGATGCTGCCAGTTACTAGGCAGAATGTCTCAGTCTGGGTGGGTCTGTAGTTTTCTCATGATGAGGTCACACACTTCTGGCAGGAGTGTCCAGAGCTGGGGACACTTGGTGCAGGGTTGGGGAACCCGATGTCATATGGCTTGTTACTGTCTTTCTGATGATCATTTCTGTCATAAACACTATAGGTCTCTATGTAAATTCAAGTAGCTGAGCAAAGGGTGAGGTGAAAGATATTTTCCCTCTTTTGAGATTGGAGCCGTGAGTACCTAAGAAGCACAAACACTGTCATCCACTACCCCCTGGGCTCACAGGAGCCTCAGATTGGACCCAGCTCACCTGCCTATAAATCTGAAAACTCACTGCATGACACTCTCCTGAGACAGGCGTCCAGGTTCTTCCTGCAGTGATGGGGAGTGGCCCTTCATGGGGCAGTCCAGTCGGCCACCCCCGGGCAGGACCTTCTGTTCCGCTCCCACTGCCTCTCCAGTGCCTGGCACACACAGGTCCTTGGTACAGATCTGCGAGACGAGTGAACGTCAGAACACTCTTTGTGTTGAGCTGATCTCAGAGTTCCTCTAAATTCTACTCTTCGGGTCCATTTCTGTCCTCTGAATCACACACAAACACATACTCTTCTCAGTTGTAATTTTTCTTGTTAGACTTAGTTTTCTTTGCTACTAAATTAAGTTAAATTTTGTTTCCCTCAATTTGATAATCTTTGTTTTTCCCAATTTTTTAATTATGGTAAAATATATATCACATAAAATTTACAATCCTAACCATTGTTAAGTGTGCTGTTCAGTGGTATTAAATACATTCATAATGCCGTGCAAACATGATCGCCATCCATCCACAGCACCCTTTTTGACTTGCAAAACTGAAACAGCACTATTCTACTTTGTCTCTATCGCTCTGAGTATTTTTGGGACCTTGTAAGTGGAATCATGCCATCTCTGTCCTTCTTCTTCTTTTTTCTTTTTTTGAGACAGAGTCTCACTGTGTCTCCCAGGGTGGGGTGCAGTGGTGTGATCTTGGCTCACCGCAACCTCCGCCTCCCCAGTTCAAGCGATTCTCCTGCCTCAGCCTCCGGAGTAGCTGGGATTACAGGCGTGCGCCACCATACCCAGCTAATTTTTGTGTTTTCAGTAGAGACGTGGTTTCGCCATGTTGCCCAGGCTGGTCTCGAACTGCTGACCTCAGGTGATCTGCCTGCCTCGGCCTCCCAAAGTGCTGGGATTACAGGCATGAGCCACCGTGCCTGGCCCCATCTCTGTCCTTCTCTGACAGGCATATTTCACTAAGCATCATGGTCTCAAGGTTCATCCATGTTGTAGCATGTGTCGGAACTTCCTTCCTTTTTGAGGCTGAATCATACTCCATTGTAGGGATACAGCACATTTTGCTTCTCCGTGATAAGCATCTGTGATGATGCTTGGGTGCTTCCGTATTTTGGCTACTGTGGACAGTGCTGCTGTGAACATGGATGGGGAAGGTCATCCTTTGTCTTTGTAATTTCAATCAAGCGAGGTGGGCAGCAGGAGTGGGCTGCTGGCTGAGATTCCCAAAGCACATGAGAGCTTGACCAGAAGTGTATTGGTTTCATTATTTTGGGCATGGTGTAACTGATCCTAGAAATAACCCCACCCAGAGCTGACCTGTAACAGTCAAGGCGGCCTCTGGGTCATCAGCTTCCAGTAGGCCCTGTCTGGCACCCGTATGCCATGACCGAGCGCCCAGACCCTAGACCACCTGGAGCCGGGCACAAGTTGGATCCCTCAGTGCCCAAGAGGCCTCGTCTGCCCTGCTCTCTGCAGAGAGGCCCTGTCCCAGCCCTTCCTGTGCAGCAGTCCAGCTGCAAGATCCCCCAAAGTGCTCTTCTGTTTTCTGTAGTTCAGGTCCTTCTGAGGATGACCTGTTCATGGCACAAATGCTTCAGCCCTCCAGAGATTTTGTCTTTGTTCATACTTTCTGGGGTCCTGTGCAAAAAAAGCAGCCAGGTCTTAGAGATGGCACAGGGAGTCTGAGCCAGGGGAGGAGGAGGGGAGAGCAACCAGGAACCAGAGATGATGAATGATCCAGAAGGAATCCTTTGGAGAAATGGGATGTGAGTGTTTTTGTTTTAAATTTTCTCATCAATATTATTTTATTGTGCCCTTAGCATTAGATGCTTTAAGTTGTCTATGACACAATGATACCATCATGTAGTTAATACACACCGCAGAAAAAACTCTGTTTCAGGTCTCAGGTACAATTGCCTGCAGGTGCCCGGCAATAACACACACTTAGGGAAGCAGGCAGGGCGGCCCTTCCACAAGGACAGTGATGACTGCACCTGAGTTGAATGGCTGTGTGGGAGCCCTGGCCCAGTGTGCTCCTGCCAGGTACTGAAAAGCAGGTTGATTTCAAGCCAAACACACCTGCAGGCCTGATGTGGCCCAAGGGTGGCTGGTTTGCTTCCTGTGTTCTACGCCATCTAAATGTGGAGCTCTTCATTGAGCAAGATAGAGTGAAATCCAAGTCAATACCCTCTGATGGCTTCCTCTTAAACTAATGGCTATGGCTTAAGTTAATGGCTTGATTTAAAGTTGACTTAGCTCAGAGTCCCGTCAGCAATAATCCACAGGTGGGATGACATCAACAGGATAGCGAAGAAGGGGCCATGTGACCAGATTGATTTGTAGGAGATTCCCAGGCAGCACACTCAGGTCTTTCCAGTCAAGGAGATGTCCTGAGGGGTTGTGCTGTAGTCTAGGTGAAAGGGGCCAAAGGTATGATCCAGAGAGGCAGCTGGGGAGGTGGAAAGCAGAGGCCTGAGGCACCCCTCAAGCCATGGCCTTCACACTAAACAATTTTGCATATTCTTCAGGAATTTTGAAAATGTTGCACATTTAAAGATGACACTAATTATGTTATCTTATATTTTATAATTGCAAGGAATGTAATTTGCATATGTATTAGTCATTTAAAGTAAACATAACATTCTTTAAAAAATATATGTAATAGAAATTAAGTATCTTGCAATTTGATACTCATCATCACCTATTTAAAAATACATTTGAGTCCAGGTGCGGTGGCTCAAACCTGTAATCCCAGCACATTGGGAGGCTGAGGTGGGTGGATCACTTGACAAGGTCAGGAGTTCGAGACCAGCCTGTCTAACATGGTGAAACCCTGTCTCTACTAAAAACACAAAAAT
>NW_012117044.1:1322626-1329882 GCF_000951035.1 Colobus angolensis palliatus | reverse complement strand
TTAAATCTTTAATAGCTGGAAACTTAACACTGTTCCTTTTTCTCCTTACATTGTATTTCCATTTCCCACCTCCCTCTTTGAATTTTATCCTAATATATTTTTTAATGGCTGAAAGTCTTTTATTGATATATTTATTAAACTTCCCTGTGGCAAAAATATGTATATGGCAAAAATAAGTATAAAAATAAAAATAGCTTTTTCAAAGTAGTTCATGAGATTACAAGGCTCTTACAAGTGTTAAGAATATTTATTGTTAGTTGAATTACTATAATATTATTAGTATGCAATTGATGAAAATACCATGAATATATTATAAATTTGGAGAAAGTACATAAAAGTAAAAATTTTGTGGTAAATTTTTTTTTTAGTGTTAAAGGAGATATATGGGACATTTTAATAAATTAATTCATGCATACAGAGATGAATATTACTTATTTTCAGTTTCTATAAATCTAAGCCTGAGAACCTTTACTGTCTTATAAGTAGATGAGAATGGAGTTTTATTTTATCAGTACTTTGAATTCTTTCCTAGGTATTTGCCAAAAATCAAATAGTAATCTATCATCAAATATTATTTTCAGTGAATTGTCAGCTGACACATTCACTAGGTTTTCCTTCAATTTTGTTGAAAGCAAAGAATTGGAAACCAAGCAGCATGACAGTGAGTCTTGAGAGCTGTTTGTGCCTCTAAGGTACTCACATGTCTACTCTTAAAAGAGGGAAAATGTCTCTCCGCTCTGCTCAGCCTCCAAATTTACAAAGAGGCCTATAGAGTTTACTATGGAAATGACTATTATGACGGAAAGATAGAAGAGCCTTTTTGCTTGAACCAGGGAAATATTCTCCAACTCTAATGTCTTAAATGGGTGATTCTTATAGCACACATGGCCACCAGCTGAGGTTGTCCAATCCAGTGGGTACAATGGTTTCAGGAAATTGGGAGAACAAAATCACTGTCGAGCTTTTAGGAGCTTAGAGGGAGTTAGCAGAACATTTAAACTTATATTTTGCAAGGTGCTCCCAAAAGGCTGATATGTTTTTGTTGGTCTTTTGATTAATTTCAAACTCTAAAATGTACCTGTCTCTAGCATCCTTTACAATGCCTGAGTTGAGAGGGCTTAAGTCATAAGCTCTATCCATTAGACAAGTGTGTGCAATATTCTTGTTTGTAGCACCAGGATTTTGAGTAAAATAGCCTTCTTCTTGGATGTTCTCACATTTGTTACTAGAATGCAAAGTGAGAAGCTAAGAAGGAAGTGGGTTGGACTCAGCAGAACTGAAATGATTTGCAGCCTCTACTCCTCTGATGACACTTTAATGTGACCTTGCATTCTTTGACTTTCAGGCTTTTTCTCCTCCAACCCCAACTCCTGGGAAATTAACCTCTCTGAAGGCAAATATATACATCTCATAAGGTTTTTTGGTACCCCAGCCATGTGGCTATAGATGAGGAGACTTTCATCACCATGAGATCCAATGTCAGTAATTTAATCCACTCATTCTTGCTGCACCTGTTTTGCTAAGCAATATTCTGGGTGGTTTGAAGCACACAAAACTGAATAACACATGGACACAGACTCTGATGAGTTAAAAGAAGTTGGTTTTATACGTCATAAACCCAAGAGAAGAACCAAAGAAATGAACAATGTAGAATGAGGCAACTGACAAAGATGAAAGTTAGAATTAATGACATAAAAATAATAGCAGTGATAAATAAAACCAAAACCAGTTTTTACAGAAGTCAAATTAAATATATAAAAGCTGATTCTTTCAAAAGACCAATTAAATTTACAAATACCCAACAAGCTTGATTAAGGAAAAGGAGAGAAAGCAAAACTAACTACAGATATAACAGAGATATTAAAAATTATAAGTAGTATAATATGTAACTCAATGACATCAAATATGAATAGAAAATATATAAGAAATAGATGATTTTCTAGGAAAAATGTAAACCACAGCTATGGTCTGAATGTTTGTGTCCCCTCCCAAATTCATACATTGAAGTCCTAACCCCAAGGTGATGGTATTTGGAGGTGAGCCCTTTAGTGGGTGACTAGGTCATGGGAGTGGAGCTCTCATGAATGGGGTTAGTGCCCTTATAGAAGAGGCCCAAAAGAGACTCCTTACCCCTTTCATCATGTGAGGACACAGCGAAACAGTGCTGTCTGTGAACCAGAACGCGGGCTTTCACCAGACACCAAATCTGCTGATTTCTTGCTCTTGGACTTCCCAGCCTCCAGAGTTGTGAGAAAAAAATCCTGTTGTTTATAAGCTACCCACTTAATGAGATTTTGACAAAGCAGTCTGAACACACTAAGATAATCACCAAAATTAGCCTAAGAAGGAGGAGAATACTAAACAGATAAAAAGTGACAGAAGAGGTGAGAAAAGTACTTAGATAGCTTTAATTTTAAAAATTCAGCTGGGCATGGTGGCTCATGCCTGTAATCCTAGCACTTTGGGAGGCTGAGGCAGGTGGATCATGAGGTCAGGTGATTGAGACCATCCTGGCTAACATGGTGAAACTCCGTTTCTACTAAAAATACAAAAAAAAATTAGCCAGGCATAGTGGCGGGCGCCTGTAGTCCCAGTTACTCGGGAGGCTAAGGCAGGAGAATGGCGTGAACCCAGGAGGCAGAGCTTGCAGTGAGCCGAAATCGCTCCACTGCACTCCAGCCTGGGTGACTGAGCAAGTCTGTGTCTCAAAAACAAAAAAATTCAAATAAATTTTGAGAGGAGCTAATTATAGTATGCCATTTCTGTTTTAAACTGTTTTAGATCATAGAAAAAGTTACAAAGTTCCACAATTTGTTTGTAAGGCTACTGCAACCATAATTCCAAACCTATAACAAGACCATTTTCACTTACAACTATAGATAAAAATTCTAAATAATTAACTATACTTATCAAGAAGCATATTCATAAACTGATACAACATAATGTGGTAGAATATTAAAAATGGAATAATTACCACCTGGAGAGGAGGAAGAAGATACTGAAAAAGTACTCCAAGAAATAATGGTTGAAAACTTCCAAAATTTGGTGAAGTCCAGAAACCTACAAAGCTCCAGAAGTTGAGTGAACCCCAAACAGGATAAACCCAAAGAGATCCACACCAAGGCACACCCCAGTCAAACTTCTGAAAACTAAAGACAGAAAAGTCTTGAAAGCAACAAGAGAGGAAAAACACCTCCTTACTCACAGGAAAAACAATTCAAATGACAATAGATTAATCAAGATCAAACCTCCAACACCAGAAAGAAGTGGTATAACAAGTGCTGAAAAAGAGAACTGTCAACCCAAATCTTATATTCAGTGAAAATGTCCTTCAAGAGTGAAGGGAAAATCGAAACATTAAAGATGAAGGAAAGCTAAGAGAATCTGTTGCCAGCAGACCTACCTTAAAAGACTGGTTATAGGAAGTTCTCTAAACAGGAAATGATAAGAAAAATCTGAGAACATCAGGGAGGAAGCAAGAACATGATGAACAAAAATATGGTTAAGCCCAATAGTCTTTTCTTCTCCTCTTATGTTTTCTAGTTTGTTTGACAACTAAAACAAAAATTATAACTCTAATATAGTTCTAACGGCATGTAAAGAGGATGTCAGTGGGGATGGTGGAGCAAGGTTGTCAAACCCCTCTCCTTCTCTTTATAAAATTAATAATAACACTGCTAAGAATTGTGAAAACTAACTTTTTCAGAATTCTGGAAACTAACAAAGCCTGTCACAATCTGGAAAGCATTTACTCAAGAAAAACACTGAGTTGAGGTAAGAACAGCAAGCTTTGTAGCATTTTAACGAGCCCTATTTCTGTCTTCCCTGTACAGCTTGGCAGTAGCCTTGGAAGCCAACAATCCACAGCAGAGGTAAAAGACAGCAGCTCAGCAGCCAGTGGAGAGGTCAGAATGGGACTGCAGCTTCTCCAAAGACCCATTCCCAGAGAACTGCCATTGTTGGATGTGCTAGTCATTCCCCACTCATAAGAGTTGTCTTTATTTGGTCTGACTCAGAGCTTGCCCGGTGCAAATAACCTTTTCCTCAGTGACATTTGTCAAAAACAATCAGTGGTGATGGTTTAGCATCACTGCTGCCTGAGGTGATGATAATAGTTGGGGCAAATGACAAGCTGACCATAAAAACCCAAAGGGAAAAACTGGAAACTGAGATGTCCAAAGGAGGCTTTGAAAAATTCTGACACATCCTGGGAACGTGGAAGGCCATTTGCATGCACAGGGTCGTGCAAATGCCCAGGGCTGTGCATGCGTTCAGGAAGGAGCTGAGAAACTCTAAGCTCTCACTTCTGGCTGATATGGAGGTTCTGAAGAGCAAAAAGGAGAGCCTAAGGCAGAGCTGTCAACTACTTGGCTGAGTGTAGAAGGCATTTCCCAAAATGTACTCAGAATCCCTCGGCAACGACTGGGAGACTTAATGGTTTCAGACAGTTAAGAAAATCTATGCACAATTTTGAGCTGCCCACTGAGCTAACTGAGCAGAGACTTCTCTGGTCATTTACGACAAAAAGACAGAGTCTACAATATTAATTCAGGAAAGTCACTAAAACAAACAAACAGCAGCAGCAAGAACAACAATAAATGGCAACAAAAAGAAATCCCAGGGAGTGGAGAGAACCTGAATTTCAAAGCAGCCACATTACATCATTTGAGATGTCCAGTTTCAACATTCAAAGAAACAGGAAAATATGGTCCATAAATAGGGGTACAAAGCAGTCAATAGAAACTGTCCTTGAGGAAGTCTATACAATGTCCTTACTGAATAATACTGAAGCTATTTTAAATATAAAGAACTAAGGAAACCATATCTAAAGAACTAAAGGAAAGTATGAGAATAATGTTTCATCAAATAGAGAATATCAACAAGAGATAGAATTATACAAAAGAATCAGTAGAAATTCTAGAAATTCTAGAGCTGAAAATAATAACTGAATTGAAAAAAGTTCACTAGAGAGGCTGAATGGGAGATTTGGGCTGGTAAAAGAATCATCAAGCATACACAATATGTATAATGAGAGTCCCGGAAGGAGATGAGGGAAAGGGATAGTAAAAATATATGAAGAAATAAGGGCTAAACCCCACACATTTGATGAAAAAGTTTCATCTCTACATGCAAGAAGCTCAATGATTTCCAGGTGCAATAAACTCAGAGATCCACACCTCCGCACCTCATAAACAAACTGGCAAAAACAAAGACAAAGAGAGAACCTTGAAAGCAGCAAGAGAGAAGTGATTTATCACTACCTGTGATCCTCAGTGAGATTAACGGTTAAGTTTTAAAAAATCTGAAATGGGGAACAGAAAGCAGTGGGATGACGTATTCAAAATGCTGAAGGAAAAGTACATCAACTGCCTACGCGGGCGGCGCCCGCCTGGAGGGTGGGGATGTGGGGCGGGGAGGGGCCATGCGCTGGAGTCTGCACCTGCCGCGTTCTGCGCCCCGCGTGCGCGCGAGATGGTGAACCTGGCGGGGCACCGTGTGCCCTGGCTTCTGCGGAAGAGGAGGAGAGGGCAGTGAGAGATAGGAATCTCCTCCAGGTTCAAGACCGCCATCAGCCCATCCCTTGGAAAGTGCAATTTAACCTGGGCAACAGCAGTCGTCTGAGCAACCAATGCTGCAACTCCAGCCAAAGGAAGCATCTCCTCAGGGGTGAACTAAGCTGCGTTTGGGAGAGGAAGGATTTGCAGGCGCATGGCTGCGGTAAAGTCAACGTCCCTATCATAAAGCAATACTGACGCAAAGGCTGCTGGCCCGACGGCTGCTGCAGAGTCTCCTGGACTGCGTCTCCCGCTACCTGCAGCCCAGACGTAGCTTCTGGCAGAGCGCTTCTAACCGCGCAGGGGTGGCGTGCCAGAGACTCTTCATGGCCCTTGCTCTCTAAGATCCCTTGGGGTGGTGCCTGGCTGAATGCAGGGCCTCATTCCAGAGCTTGCAGCATGAGAACACCTACTGGGACCCTTAGCAAAGTACTGCCCTGGAGTCAGCGCCGGAGCTCTTCGCCGCTGGATGGACAGCAGACTTGCCCCAGCTTGGGTGGGGAGGTTCCGCAAAGAACTCGCCTCTTGGGGTCCCGTTGCAGGGCTCAGGCCAGGCAGTGGGAAGAAGACAAAGGCAGGGTGAGGAGACCTTGGCTTTGACCACTTTTCGTGTTGTCTTCCTTGGCTTAGCTCAGCACCGGGCTTACCAGATGGAACAGTATTCCGTAAAGCAGCTTGGACCCTCTGGTCATTCCCATTGGGGAAAGATGAAACCGCAGGCCGGCGAGGGTGGGGCGTTCTTGGACGACTCAACCCTAGGGACCTGTGACTTGTGTTCGTCAGGGCCGGTGTCACTTCCAGTTTTGATCCAGGCCCTTTCACTGTGCAATTATTTATTGGGTTCCTTTGGAGTAGTGGGAAAATTGTAATGTTTTATGTAGAAAAATGCTTTGCTCTTCCAGTGACCGTGCTCAAGGAAACGATTATTGTTGTTGTTCTTGTGTTCTTGAATTTCATGAGTTAAATCATCCCTTCACCCAGCTAATATGTTTTGTCCTTTAGGATGTAGATAGTCTCTTTAGGCAGTTATTTTTGTTTTTATTTAGACAATATCAAGAGTAGGCCCTGAACACAACCTGTTAACCATATCCCAATGTCTAAAATTATCTAAAACTCAGGCATTCTTCCATTCTTTTTTTTTTTTTTTTTTTTTGAGATGGAGTCTTGCTCTGTCCCCCAGGCTGGAGTGCAGTGGCGCCATCTCGGCTCACTGCAAGCTCCACTTCCCGGGTTCATGCCATTCTCCTGCCTCAGCTTCTGGAGTAGCTGGGACTACAGGCGCCCACCACCACTCCTGGCTATTTTTTTTTTTTTTTGTATTTTTAGTAGAGATGGGGTTTCACCTTGTTAGCCAGGATGGTCTCAATCTCCTGACCTCGTGATCCACCTGCCTTGGCCTCCCAAAGTGCTGGGATTACAGGCGTGAACCACCGTGCCCAGCCTCTTCCATTCTTATCTAACTGAAAGATTTCCAGCAGTTGGCACCATATGCCCACCCTCAGGTTCTATTCTAGTGGTGGTTGAATGTTCTCATATACCCCATGTGAGAGCATGGTTTTAGCCAGAAATCACACTTCTCATCCTGGAGGAATTTGTTTGCATTTCGTTTGCCACTTAAAATTAGCTGTGGTCTGCTCAGCCAGGGGTCAATGGAGCTTCAGGAAGGTCTGAGGCAACCTCCTCCCTGGTTCCATCAATAAA
>NW_012117044.1:1312487-1322292 GCF_000951035.1 Colobus angolensis palliatus | reverse complement strand
GACAGGGGACGGGGAGACCCAACTTTCTATCAAAGTTCTGTAAGAGATTTCTTCTTACAGAATGGAAGATTTCTTCTTTTTTCTTTTTTGGAAATAAAGTCTTGCTCTGTCGCCAAGCTGGAGTGCAGTGGTGCAATCTCGGCTCACTGCAACCTCCAACTCCCTGGTTCAAACGATTTTTCTGCCTCATCCTCCTCAGTAGGTGGGATTACAGGCATGCGCTACCACATCCAGCTAATTTTTTCATTTTTAGTAGAGACAGGATTTCACCATGCTGGCCAGGACTGTCTTGATCTCCTGACATTGTGATCTGCCCACCTCGACCTCCCAAAGTGCTGGGATTACAGGCGTGAGCCACCGCGCTCGGCCAGAGATTCTTACATCTACCTTCAGTGGGAGATGAGGAAGACCATTATGGCTTAGACAATGCTGCACCTGTAGGTTGCTGGTATGTCCTGAATCCATGTGCATAAAGCACTTCCCATTTTTCTACTATAATGCAGATTCTCCAGCTCAAGGCCTAGAGTATTTGATCCCAAGATCAAGACATTATGCCCCTTGAATAGTAGTGCTGTTTGATTTCATGTGTCACATTAACACACAGCTCTCCTATATTCCTTCACTAACCTCAGGATTGAGCAAGGTCTTTAAAATTTTTTTTTGGTTCAAATTATTGAGCTGGGAGCAGGGTGCTAGTTCTACGGTCAGCATTCAGCATTTTTTTTTTTCAGTGGAGATTTTCCTTTGGGCTATACTTGCCTTCCAGTACATTTCTGCAATATGTGGTGGTAATTTTCCTTAACTTCCTCCTACTGCCTCTTATACTCACCTTCCTGAAATAATTTGCCTCACTTAAATAAGTTTTCTTAGAGGGTAGGTTGTCAGGCAATTAAAAAAATTAGATTCCAAGAAATCTGTTCTGTTTGCATTGGACTTTTTTGAGATTCTGTGTGTTCACAACAGTACTAAATCAAACCCTGATGTGGGGGTAAAAAGTATGTCAACCAAAAATTTTATGTACAGCAAAATCATTCTTCAAAAATGGAGGTGAAATTAAGACATTCTCAGGTAAATTTAAGTGATGAAGTTTGTCATTAGTAGACCTGCCACCCACACAATGCTAAAGGGAATCCTTCAGGTTAAAATGAAAGGACACTAGTCAGTAGGTCAAATCCACATGAAGAAATACAAGCACCTCATAGATAAATATAAAATATGGCATAATGTTTTTTCTTTTTTTCTCATTTCTGATTTAAAAGTCAATACCATAAAGTAATAATTATAAAACTGTGTTATGGATGTACAAAAAGATGTAATTTCTATGATGATAATTGCACAAAGAAAGAAATGAAGAGAATGGAGCTGTATGGAAACAAAAGTTTTTTTTTTTTTTTTTTTTTTGAGACGGAGTCTTGCTCTGTTGCCCGGGCTGGAGTGCAGTGGCCGGATCTCAGCTCACTGCAAGCTCCGCCTCCCGGGTTTACGCCATTCTCCTGCCTCAGCCTCCTGAGTAGCTGAGAGTACAGGTGCCCGCCACCTCGCCTGGCTAATTTTTTGCATTTTTAGTAGAGACGGGGTTTCACCGTGTTAGCCAGGATGGTCTCGATCTCCTGACCTCGTGATCCGCCCGTCTCGGCCTCCCAAAGTGCTGGGATTACAGGCTTGAGCCACCGCGCCCAGCCAACAAAAGTTTTTATATACCATTAAAATTAAGTTGCTATTAACTTGAACTAGATTGTTATAAGTTAGAATGAAGTATAATCCCCAAAGCAACCACTAAGAAAAATAACTCAAAAACAATCTTAAGGAAACAAGGGAATTAAAATGGTACATTAGAAAATATCTATTTAACATAAAAGATGGAGAGAAAAACTTTACATGTATGTAGATAAAATAATGATGTAACAAAGCTTGATCCAGTTTTTTTGATGTTTGATGGTTGACAGCTTTGAAGCCTCATCCTTCCTCCTTCTGTTTCTGCTTCACATCTGGGCAAACTGATAAGAAATCCTGGGTTCTCCCTCCTTCAGCCAGGGGAAGTTTGAACCACATGCAGGAACCTATGCTCTGACCCTACTCCCTAACCACCATAAATACCCCAAGCTTTTCTCTGCTCTCTCAAGCCATTTTTTGGCACTGCTTATGAGCCACAGTGCTCTTTTCAGAAAGCCTCATTATGTGAGTCATGAACCGTTCCATTTTCTCTTGGGGGTGAATATAGTATCATTAGTCTTGACATCTAAATCAAATTTTGGAAGGGATTCATCCTATGCAGGGTGACCATAAACAAATCAAGACAATTGTAAACGGAGAGGGGTATATTGACTTATAAAAAGATAGGTGCTTATATGTCACTTGAACTGATGAAATAAATAAGTCCGCATTAGACTGTGATATTTTGTATATATGGTGTAACACTACAGCAGCCATATACACAAAAGCTACTCAAAGAGCTATACATTCAAAAACAGTATAAAGCAAAATGGAATTCTGAAAGTTTTCAAGTAACCCACAGTAAAGCAAGTAAAAGAAAGCAGAGAAATAAAAAACAAAACAAAATATTCAAATCCTTTTTGATCCTGAAATGGATTAGGTGCCGCTGTTGCTGCTCATGTTGACTCTAGAGCCATAGCCAGACATGGGACTGGAGGATAAGCAAAAGATGCTGAGCAGGTCCTGAGATCCTAAGGAGGTGGAAGAAGAAGAGGAGGAATGAGTGAATCCCCTAACAACAGTGAGAGAGCAATATGAGCAGTTGGAGGAATGTGTAAAGGCCTGGGAGCAGTTAGAGCTCCGTGACAAGCATGTAGTCTCTCGATCACATACAGAAGAAGATCGCAAGAGGAGCTCTTTGACTTCTTGCATGCAAAGGACCATTGCTTTGCCCACAAACTCCTTAACAACTTGAAATAAATGTGAGGACTTATTCACCCCAGCCTTCATCACCTGGGCATCAGGATATTTCTTTATGGTTTTGAATATGCCATTTGTTTCTTATTTGTATAACTGTAAGTTCATATGAACCTCATAGATTTTGGCTTAGTCTAGTAGCTTCTATGTAATTTGCAGTGATTCCATCTTAATAAAGTTCTGTGATCTGCAAAAAAAAAAAAAAGTGACAGCCTTAAGTCCTAACACACCATTAATGATATTAAATATAAATAGTCTTAATGCAGCAATAAAAAGCAGAGATTGACAGAGTGGATTAAAAAACAGGGCTCAACTGTATGTTGTCTGTAGGAAACTCACTTCAAACATAATGATACAGGCAGTTTGAAAACAAAAAAATGGAAAATTATATCTATACAAACATTAATTAAAAGAAAGTAGGAATGGCTATATTAATAAGTGATAAAGTAGATTTCAGAGCAAAGAAAATTACCAGAGGCAGAGAGGAACATTACTAATGATGAAGGGTCAATAAACCAAGAAGACAGCCATCTAAAAGAGCTGCAAAATGTGTGAAGAAAAAACTGATGGAACTAGAAGGAGAAATAGACAAATCTACAATTATAGTTGAAGACTTCAGTGTTCCTCACTCAACAATTGCTAGAATAACTAGACATAAAATCAGTAAGGAAATAAAATAACTCAAAAATTCCCTCAACCAACAGTATATGGTTAACATTTATAGAATATTCTGTCTAACAACAGCAGAGTATACATTCTTTTCAGGCCCACAAAGTAGATAGCAGCATAGAACATATGCTGAACCATAAAACAAACCTTAACAAATTTAGAAGAACTGAAATCATACAGAGTTCATTCTCTAATACTATGGAATCAAACTTGAAATCAATACAGCAAAATGATCAGAACATTTCTGAACACATGGAAAGGCAACAGCATACTTGTAAAAATCCCACGGGACAAAGAGGAAATCTTGAAGGAATTAAAAAATACACTGAACTGAGGGAAAATGAAAACACAACATATCAAAATGTGTGGGTGCACACCTAAGGCAGTGCTGAGAGCAACGTTTGTATCTCTTAACACATGCACTAGAAAAGGAGAAAATTGAAAATCAATAATCCAAACCCCCAACTCAAGAAGTCTGAAAACTTCGAAATGTAAGCAGAAGGAAGGAAAAATAAAGAACAGATATCAATGAGATTGAAAGCAGAAAAACAATAGAAAAAAAAATCAATGAAACAAAAATGATTCTTTGAAGAGATCAATAAAATTGATAAACCTCTAGAAAGACTGGCAAAGAAAAAAAGAATAAATACACAAATTACAAATATCAGGAGTGAAACCTGATATATCACTGCAGACCTGTAGACATCAATATGATGTGGGTTACTATGAACAACTCCACACATGCAAATTTGACAACTTAGATGAAATGAACTAATTCATCAGAAAACACAAAGTTCTGCAACTCTGCCAATGTGAAATAGTTATTTTGATTAGTGTTGTAACTTAAAGAAAATTGTGTTTGTAATTAAATATCTCCTAAAAACGAAATTTCCAAGCCCAGATAGTTTCAATGGCTACTTCTACCAAATGTTTAAGGATGAATTGACGTC
The DNA here is from genome assembly GCF_000951035.1 of Colobus angolensis palliatus. Classification (NCBI taxonomy): domain Eukaryota; kingdom Metazoa; phylum Chordata; class Mammalia; order Primates; family Cercopithecidae; genus Colobus; species Colobus angolensis. Next base: position 1,317,763 of record NW_012117044.1, on the reverse strand, counting down.
AATTCTATACAAAAATCTTTTCCAGAAAATGTAAGGGAACACCAGTTCATCTTTGTGAAGTGAATAATACCAAAACCAGACTGGTCTCATACCAAAACTAGACAGAGTACAAAATCTTAGAGAATAGAATCCAGCAATTTATAAAAAGAAATATGCACTACTTCAAGTGGGATTTTTTTTCTAGGGGTACAATGATGATTTAATATTAAAAAAGTCGTCAGTATAATTCACCAGAGTAACAGACTAAAGTTGACGTGGAAAAAAGAATTTGCCAAAATCTAATATTAAGTTATGATTAAAAACTCTCAGAAAAAATAGGAATAGAGGAAGAACATCCTCAATTTGATAGAGCATTTATTTAAAAAATTGCAGTTAGCATTATGTTTGATGGTGCTTTCCTTCTAAGACAGGGGAAAGGCAAGGATGTCTGTACTCACCACTTTTATTCAGCATTGTGCTGGAAGCTCTAGCCAGTTCAATAATGCAAGAAAAGGATATAAAAGACATGCAGATTTGAAAGAAGAAATAAAACTGTCTCCATTTGCAGATGACATGATTAGCTCTATAGAAAATCCCAAGGAACCTGCGAGACCCTCCTAGAAACAAAGTGAGCTCAGCAACGCTGCAGGAGAGCCCCATGAAGGAGGGGTTGGGGTATGGACTCCGGATTGGCTGCTTTGCACGTGAAAGGTGTGTACGGTTGAGCTGTTTCTGATCTTTAGGAACTGGTTAACACTGGGAGGGGCAGTCCCTTCCGGGTCAGCTAGGCCCCAAATGTCAAAAACATGAGAATACAGAAAATAAAGGACGTGGTTAGTACATCCAGCCTCGCCGATAGCTGGCTTCTCTTCATCCTGCCGGTCTCCGTTTAATTGTCACCTTTTCAGAGACAGCTTCTGGGCGACCATGCAGCCCAGATGCCCCCGCCCACCTCATACTCCAAGCAGCACCCTGTTTCATTCACGACCTTCACATTTTTAGTTACTTTTCTGTTACACATGTGTGTCTTCTGTGAGCACAGAACCATGACTGCCTTATTCGTTGTTAAATCCCCAGGGCCTGGCAGAGGACCTTGCATATAAAGGGCACCCAAGAAATATTTCTTTAATGAAAAAAACAAATGCATGAGGATCACAGAGCTTAAGTGGCTTTCCAAGCTTGTACAGCTGGTAAGTAGAGAAAGTGGCAGATGAGCAGAGTTCTCTGGACTTCAGTTTTGCTTATTTTTTACTCTGACACATTATGGTGCTTCCCAAAGCCACGAGTGCGTCATGAGCCAGCCTTGCCTGGCATTTAGGTCCTCTGAGAAGCTCCAGCCATGACACCGCCTGGTCCCATTGGGTGTGAGGGGCTGAGTCCCCTGATTCTGAGGGAGGCTGTGCAGCTCTGCAGAGGGTCTGGAACAGAACTGTTGTCCTCTTACCAGGGCCCACTAGTCTCCAATGATGACCAGTCAGACTTGTGTGAAATTTTAGATTAAGCCCGTCCCAAGGGCTCGAAAGATATTTGATTCTGTAGGCCTGTCAGAGTTGCCAGATTTGGCAAATAAAAACATAGGATTCTTAGCTAGATCTAAATTTCAGGTAAGCAACTAATATTTTATTAAATAAAAGTATGTCCCAAATATTACATGGAACATATTTAGAATAAACCACAATTCGCAGTTTATCTGAAGTTCATGTTTACCTGGGAGTCCTGTCTGTAAGCTGGCTGCCTTCCCAGGGGCATGTTCCAGGAGACTGGATTTTTAAAATAGATTCTTCAGTTGATTTCTCTCATCAACCATGTTGGAAACAACTGCTAATGCCAATCTGTAATCCACTAGATGCCATTTTTGCTCAAGTTATTAACTGGCAAGTTTATACATTTTTATTTAATTTATGGATCTGGAGTCCTTGTCATTCATTAACAGTGCCTCTCACTGGCACAGGAGACTGGAGAAATCACTATTTTTCCAGGGCTTATAATTTATAGAGGAAATTCCTGATAGACAGAGATGGGGTGAGCTAGCCTTGAAGACAGGTGAAAGGACTTCCTGCCAACTGTCCTGTGTGCTCTGCTCCTGCGGGAAGGTTACTGGGCTTGTCAGCCAGTAGAAGGAGGCAATATCAGAGAATGACAGGGTGATCCTGTGTTTTTTCTTGGGGTGGGTGGGTAGATAATGGCCCCAACAACCAGAAATGGGGACACAAAGAAGTGTCTTTAGGTAAGAAAGACACAGTGAGATGGTTTTGGAGATGTTCGTATCTCCTTTGTGCATGCGGGTGGAGGCATTTACCAGGCGGGCCAGTGCTGGGTCTGCATTTGGGAGCGCAGGTGGAGCTGGACGCATGTGTCTCGAAGTTGTCAGTGTGCTGGTGGTAGGTGACACTGGGCTGTGAGTGCAATCATCCAAGAGCAAGGACAGGGCCTAGGAAAGTGTGGGAACAGCCAACTCCCTTCCTGTTCGTGCTGCTCTTTCACGGTCCACCTCAACGGCTGCAACCCACGAACAGAGTTCCATCAAGTCCCACTGTAGGGGGCTTCCCTGGTGCCCACCCACACCCTGTAACCCCAGGGCTTTATTTGAGGCAAACGTGATTGAGTGTGATCATGATGCTGGGATTATGATCCTCAAGACCTACTCACTGCAGCTGAAACACTGCCCCAGTCTTCTGCACAGTGAAGGAGGCCATAACAAGAATCTCTGTTACACAAATGGAAAAGTGATCACATTTATGGGTTACTCAAAGACTACAGTCTCCGAAAAGACATATGGGAAGGATAACTGAACCGGAACCTAAAGGTGTTTTTCCCCTGACCTCTAGAAATGTTGGGCAAGTTCACTTCTCCTCTCCGTATTCCGTCTCCTCACCTGTAATGGTGTAAGTGTGGTGCCTTCCTCGGAGGGCTGCTCTAAGGGTTAAATAAATGTACATGAGTACATATATATATGTATATATTGATGTATGTGCATATGTGTGTATATATGTCTATGTATGTACACACATATAGACACATGGTGTTTAGAATAAGCTCTGACATGTACACTCGATAAATATTAGCTATGTATATGTTGAATTGTATTAAATCATATGTAACTCTTCGATTCCCTTTGAACGAGGTTGTGGACTCTTTTGTGTTCTTTTTGGGCCAGAGTGGAGGCAGGCAGACAGGTTGGAATCCATATTTCTGCTGGCTTAGGATTGGGGCCTCCTGCCATCTGGTCTTCGTTTGTTTTTATGAGTTCAGAGCAGGATAAACTCTTCAGCCTCTCTCTTATCCTCAGTGGAAAGAGCCCTGGGCTGAGAAAAGGAAATACGGGTGTTTATCCACTTCCACTGGTGAAATGGGAGAGAACACGGTGTGTTTGAGAGAGGGCAGCAAGTTTGGCAGGTGCTGTTTGTTCCCCAGGTGCCCCTCAGTACTGAGGCACTCCATGCCAGAAGTTGACAGTTCTCAGCCAAATTCCTCTCTGGAGGTTGCTCTCTGGCTTGCCCAAGCTATCCACTTCTTGTAGGCAGCCCCCATCCAATAACTGGTTGATGAGGAGAGGAGTCTACAGGTCCTGACCTTTGGCCTCAGGATGGGAGAACACCAAAGAGCCATTCCAGATCCAAAAATTCTTGAAGCTGAGCTTTCCATTGAAAGTACCTTGCGTTCAACTTCTTCCTTTGCACAGTTTTGCTTTTTTCACCCCTTATAGATGTGACTGTTAAGAGTAATTCCTAATAAACCTTCTGCATATGAATCTCAGAGCTTTAGAGACTCTTTTTTTTTTTTTGGTAATCCCAACTTATGAAAATTGGTACCAGAAATGGTCCTACAAAGTACAACCTAAATTTGGGTTTTGAGGATGGATCATCCATTGGCTTACTGGCAATGAAGACCACGTCACTGGTCTAAGTGTACCCTGATAGTCCCACTGTCAAATTGTGGAACAATTGTTGAGATTTTCAACAGTGGTAGACTGAGTTTGGGTGCTGGTGGGAGAAAGCACATGGCAGCTGTGACATCTCAAGTGGTCATCTTGGGAGTCTGGGGGCTGGAGATAGTCATTATAAGGACATTGGAACCAGGTGACCATTCCTGGAGGCCATCGACACCTTGGAGAAAAACAATGACAGTCTGAGGATGAGGAATCACCAGTGTAAGGCGAAGTGTGAAAGCCAAAGGGTCTTCCTGGCTGCACATGGGAACTCTCATTTCTTTCAGTCAAAATGCAGAAAAGCAGAGGAGAAAGAGAGCTCCAGGGAAAGTTTGGTTTTCAGCATTTGTAGGTCTGCTCCATGAAGATGAGGGCTTTGACTGGGAAGGAGTGAGACACTGAGTTTGGAATAAGAGTTTGTATGGACATAAGTTTTTGTTTTTCTTGGGTAAATATGTGAAAGTGGAATTTCTGGGTCATATGGTAGGTTTAAGTTTAGCTTTTTCAGATACTGCCAAATTGTGTTCCAAAGTGGTTGTACTATTTTACATTCCTGCTAGTAATGTATGAGAGTGCCAATGGCTGTACATCCCTGCTGACCTTGTATTGTCCGTCTCGAATTTTAGCTATTTCAACTGCTCTGTAGCATCTCAATGTGGTTTTAATTTGCACTTCCTTATTGACTGAAAATACTGAGCATTGTTTCATAGGCTTACTTACCATGTGTATATCTTCTTTTGTGAAATATCTATCCAAATATTTTGTCCATTTTAAATTGGGTTGTCTTCTTGTTGAGTTGGAAGAGTTCTATGGATTCAAGGTCTTTGTCAGATGTATGACTGAAGAATATGTTCTCCCAGTCAATAGCTTACCTCTTTTCATTTCTGAAAACTCCTATCTGTACTAGAATTTCATTTTCTTGATGGTAAGTTTTGAAGAGCAGAAGACTTTCATTTTGGTGAATTTCAGTTAATCACTTGTTTTTCTCTATGCTTGATCCACTTTGTGTTCTAAGAAAACTCTTCTTATTACTAGGTCCTGAAGATTTTTTATCATTCTTTATTACATCTTCACTAATCATGTTTTTGCCCCTATCAGACCACAGTAGCTTCTCTTATCAAGTTCACCAGGAACAAATTCTTGGTTCTTTTCTTAGTGGACCCATGAGAAGCATTGGACACCTTCTCCCTGACATATTTCTTCTTGTGACTCTCAGGAAACCACATCCTCATGGGCTTCATCCTCCTTCCATGGCCACTTCTCAGTATTCATTACTATCATCTTCTTTTCTCTCTCTCTCTCTCTTTTTTTTTTTTTTTTGCCATTTAGGAAACCACATCCTCATGGGCTTCATCCTCCTTCCATGGCC
>NW_012117044.1:1292387-1312437 GCF_000951035.1 Colobus angolensis palliatus | reverse complement strand
ATCCTCATGGGCTTCATCCTCCTTCCATGGCCACTTCTCAGTATTCATTACTATCATCTTCTTTTCTCTCTCTCTCTCTCTTTTTTTTTTTTTTTTGCCATTTAGCATGCTCCAAGCCTCAAATCTTGGTTCTCTTATTTATTAATATTTATATCCACTGCCTTGACAATCTCATCAGTTTCTGATAGAATCAAATTTACATCTTCAGCCCAGAACTCTCTTCTAAAGTCCAGATTTGCACATGTGTCATCCACATTTCCACTAGGATGACTTTGCAAACTCAACATTGACAAAATTGTACTTCCCTTGCTCCAACCTCCTGGGCTCATAGTCTTTTCCATTTCAGTTAATAACATCTTCATCTTTCCCACGGTCAGGCCACAAGACCTTGGAGCCACTCTTGACTTTCTTCTTTCACTCTTGTCCGTCATCCACTCAGCAGCAAATTTTGTGGAGAGATCCTCAAATGATGTCCAGGATCCAGTCCCTTCTCACTGTTTCCGCCACTCTCCCTGAGCTTGCCCAAGTCTGCATCACCTCTCCCTGGATCACTGCAGTGGCCTCTTGATGGTCCTCCTTGCCTCCACTCTTGACCCTTTGTAGCTACTGCCAATACAGCAGGCAGCCTGATCCTTGAAATGTAGACGATACGATCTCACTACACACATCAAAACTCTGCATTGGTTCCCCACGTAATTGGAGTAAAACCCACAGATCTTACAAAAACCAACAAGGGCCTCCGTGGTCTGATGTCCCGTCCCATACCTGACCTCATCTCTTTTTTGTTCAACTCCACTGCAGCCATACTGGCCTCCTTGCTGTTTCTCCAATGTGCAAGGCACACTCCTGCCTTGCATATTTAAAAAAATTGAAATGTAACTTACACACATAAATTTCACCCTCTTAAAGTATAATTCAGTGGTTTTTTTAAAGCATATTCACAAGGGACCCCAACATTTATACTCATTCCAGAACATTTTCATCATTCCCAGAAGAAATCCCATCCCCATTGTCTCCTGCCTTTTTTTGTGTGTGTGTAAATTGCAAAGGAAGCTTTATAGACAATGAAAATATAGTACTTTCATTGTTCAAAATGTATAATGTGCAAGAACTTGAAGTTATGTGGTTTACTTGTTGACCATCTAGCTACAGTTCAGTTACTGCTTCAAAAGCTAAACTTCATAATCTTTCTAAGCTGCTTTTAAAATAAAGTTCTTAAATTATAGCAATAAGAAAAGGAAACAATTAATATTACAGTTTGTCAAAAACATGTATGAAATTTTAACTCTTATTCTCAAAAAGTTATAAAAATTGACGTTTTGTCTAAGTTATAAACATGCTTATAGTGCATTTATTTGTGTAACTCTAGTAATGCTTATGGTGGCTATAAGATCAGAATAGATTCTTAAAAAACATAAAAAATAAAAATATTTAGCCTCATTATTTATCTGTAGAATGTGTTTATATATACCTAAATTTCGGCATTTACTATATCATCATTGCTTTAATTTAAGAAGTCAGATATGAAGAATAAGGCAAAACCACCTATGAGCTGGCATATTAGTTTGTTTCTCAGCTTGTAAAAATATTCTTAATTTGTTGATGTAGCAAACAAATTTCAACTTTGATTGCTTTGCAGAAAAACAAGATAATCTTTACAATAAACTTTATGCTTTTTTTTTTTTTTTTTTGAGATGAAGTCTGGCTCTGTCACCCAGGCTGGAGTGCATTGGCTCCATCTCCGCTCACTGCAACCTCCACCTCCTGGGTTCAAGCAATTCTCCTGCTTCAGCCTCCCAAGTAGCTGGGATTACAAGCATCCCACCACACTTGGCTAATTTTTGTATTATTAGTAGAGACAGAGTTTCAACATGTTGGCCAGACTGGGCTCGAACTACTGACCTCAGGTGATTCGTCTGGCTTGGCCTCCCACGGTGCTGAGATTACATACATGAGCTACCGCGCCCAGTCTTGCAATGAACTTTATGGTTCAATTGCATATAGGCAACGTGTTATATATGAAAAAATTACGAACTGAACTACAGGTATTAAATACTGAAAAAAGTTAGCAGTTTATTATGATTTGTTTTATTTAACACTTTGGGAAATCATAGCCATCAGCTTTTCCAGTGGAATTCAGGAATCTCAGTGAAGCTGTTAGTGTAGTGAAACTTGTAGGTAAAATATATGAATACTTTTGATAGCACTGTTAAGGGATCTCTCTAAAATTAACTCACTGATTTCATTCTCAAGCCATGTTGACCTGGGCTGCTCAACATGGCTTTTATCATGCCTGATGTTAATGCATGTTGTCTTTTTACAATAAATTCATGACCATCAGAGGATATCCATTTGACATATGTGGCATCAGGGCCTTCATAGCCACTATAGGTTTTCTCCTCTCCATCCATTATGTCCTTATGAAATTCCACAGTTCTGGGAAAGTCTACCTCCAGACTTTTGCATTGCCTTTCCCCCCGACTCGATTGCCCTCCATTCTTTCTTTGTCCATTTGTATTGCTATAGAGAAGTACCTGAGCCTGGGTAATTTATAAAAAAAGAGGCTTATTTGGCTCACGGTTCTGCAGGCTGTAAGGGAAATGCTGTGCCAGTATCTGGTTGGCTTCCGGTGGGGGACTCAGGCTGCTTCCACTGATGGTAGGAGGTGAAGGGGAGATGGCTGTGCAGAGGTCACAAGGTGAGAGAGGAAATGAGAGAGAGGGTAGTGCCTAGCTCTTCTTAATAGCCAGCTCTCATGCAAGAACTGACCCATTACCTCTAGGCCAGTGACAAGCCATTCATGAGGGATCCTCTCCCAAGACCTGAACACCTCCACTAGGCTCTGCCTCCAGCATTGGAATCAAATTTCAACATGAGGTTTGGAGAGGGGGCAAATATCCAAACTACAACTCACTCCCTCACCTCCTTCAGGGCTTAACCCTAGTATCACTTTACCAAGGCGACATTGTACTCCAACTACCCTGTTTAAAATTGCTGTCTCCTCTACTTTTTCTTTTTTCCATTCTACTTATCATGTTCTAACATTCTATGTACACTTACTTATTTTCTTTATAATTTATTGCATTCTCTGGCAACAATGTAGGGACATTTGTGCTGCTCACTGGTGAAACCTAAGCACCTAGAACAGTGCCTGGCACACAGAACATGCTTATTAACTATTTACTGATGAGATGAACAAGCCAATGAAATCCTGAGTGAATGTCAACCACCTTTCTCGACACAAGTGTGACCGGGCACCCTATGCCTCCCTTGAGGATAGTCCTAGCTGTTCTTTTTTCACCAAGCCCCAAATCTGACTTGAAGAGGCAATGCAGATATTTACTGAGGTTCTTGGGGGAGATGGAGGAGGAAGTGGTTACAACCAACATTAAGTCACCACATCTCTTCAACAGCCTCCTCTTTTCCTAAATTCTTCTCCCCATAGCAGCAGACTCACTTTTCCTATTTTTTTTTTTTCCTTTTTACAGAATCTCTCTCTCCTCCTTTTTTGCTGACTCTCTGTGTCCTTCCCGACACTACCCTTCATCTTGCACATCCATTCAGCAAAGCAAAACACTGGTCTGCTCAGCCAGACACCTGGCCATTTATTTCTTCCTAGACCAGGTCACTGATAGACAACAGGGGTATGTGGGGATTCTAATACTCTGACATTTTGAGAATAGTCGACTCCACCCTCAAGGCCTTTCTACCTGGATGTGTGAGGCAGTTATTCCAGGCATCCACCACTTGCCATTCTAAGCCTATGTCCCCAGCTCCTAAGAAAGTGTGAAATTCTTTCTTGTTTTGGAAAGCAAGGAAAGAATTAGAGAAGTCTCTCTGATCCTTATTCTTTGAAAAAAACACAAATGGGGTATTTCAATAGAAAAGAATACGAGAGGCTGAGAAGCACATGGAACTGTAATGAGAAGTCTGCAGCTTCAAAGGTGAGTCTCCCCAGAGGGGAAACCAGAGCCCCAGGCCTGGGGTTCCTTGCACTCCAGGTTCTCGTTCCTTCCACTTGGTTCACACTACTTGGAGTGTGGCTGTGTTCACAGGCATGAGATGACCTGAAGACGGTCACCTGAAGATGACCTGTGAATCTGTGTTTTATCATTTGAATGGTTGCTTTAGTCCTTAGCTTATCATAGTCGATCTTTGAGTGTTTTTATAGCACTTCATAGACAGTATTAGAATCTCATGATAGTTATTCCCATTTTCCCCCTGCTGGCTTTTTGTGCTGTTGTCATACATTTTACATCTACATATGTTGTAAATGCCACAATTACATCGTTATTATTTTTTAATAAGAATAAAATCATATACAGTTACTCATGCAGTTAACAACTTCTGTTATTCTTTATTCCTTTGCATAGATCCAGATTTCCATGAGGTCTCAATTTCCTTCTGCTGAGGAAGTTTCCTTAATGCTTCTTATAGCCCACGTTTGCTGGTGATGAATTCTTTTAGCTTTTTATTTCTGAAAACAGTCTTTATTTTAGATACATATTTTTTGCTAGATATGGAACTCTAGGCTGACATTTATATCTTTAATCTGACTGGAATTTATATTTGTTTATGATAGTCATTCAAGTCCATTTTTGAAACTATAAGTCTGATATTAAATTTTTAGGCACCCTGAAATCGATGGGACCCGGTGTTGCCTAGGTCTTCTTTTAGTTTCAGAGATGCTAATCTCCTTTTCTGAAGCCTTTTTTCATTCAGTACTTTAAAAATGTTGCTTTATTTTTGGACTGTTTCAGACAAGAAATCTTCTGTCATCCTCATCTCTGTCTCTGTATGTAATACGTCTTTTTATTCTGGTTTCTTTTAAGATTGTCTCTTTATCACTGATTTTGAGCAACTTAATACTGAGGTGCCTTGTAGTTTTCTTTATTTCTTGGGCTTGGGGTTTGTTGAGTTTTTTTGATCTATGGGTTTATAGCTCTGATCGAATTTGGAAATTTTCAGCCATTATTTCTTCAAATATTTTTTCTCTTCCACACCCTCTATTCATTTCAATTTTTGATTCTTTCTCTTGGTGTCTTATTTTGGATAGTTTCTCTTTCTTCAAGATCCCTAATATTTTCATCTGCAATGTCTAATCTGTTGTTAATCCCATCCAATATATTTTTCATTTCAACATCTCACACATTGTAGTTTTTATCTCTAGAAGTTCAATTTGCCTGTTTTACAGATTCCATGTAGCTAATTTTTGCAAATACATAATGCAAGTATAATAACTGTTTTAGTATCCTTGTTTGCTTATTTGAACATCTTTGTCAGTTCTGGGTCAGTATTGATTGGCTGATTTTTCTTCTCATTATGTTTTCTGCTTCTTTGCCTGTTGGTTATTTTTGATGGAATGCGAGACATTGTGAATTTCACCCCGTTGGGTACTGCATATCTTTGAATTCCTGATCTTTGTTTGGGATGCAGTTAAGCTACTTGGAAACAGTCTGATCCCTTTGGGTCTTGATTTCAAATTTTGTTAGGTAGAGCCAGAGCAGTGTTTAATCTTGGACTAATTATTCCCTACTACTGGTAAGGCATCACCCTCTGAGTACTCTACCCAGTGTCCCAATGTCTCATCATTCTGGTAGGAGCAGGCACTAGCCCTGGTACCATGTGAACACCAGGTTCCATTTGCTCTAATTCTCTTGCCAGACTTGGGTTAGTTTCTCTGCATTCATATACTGAATATTCAGGGGAGGCCCTCTGCAGATCCCTGTCCTTCTCTCTGTGAAGCTCTTTCCTATCTGGTACTCTTTCTTGCAAAGTCTAGTTACCTTTGTCTCCTCAGCTTTGTTGCCTCAGCTTAGGAGTCCTGTATTCTCCTGCTATCCCTCTCCCTGCCGGATGGCTGGATAGCCCTCCAGTAAGCTGGGGCAATCAGACGGGTCACCTCATTTGTGCCCATCTCTTAGGGATCACTGTCCTCCATTGCTTTTTGGCCAGTGTCTTAAAAGCTATTGTTTCATATATTTTATTATTTTTGTGGGTTCAGACAAGAGGGTAAATCAAAACCCGGTTACTTCCTCTTGGCCAGAAATGGAATCCACTTGCAGCATGTAGATAGCAGTAATTCTTTCATAGGGATCAAATGCGCTGATAATTGTAAAGGGTGTAGTCTAGAGCTTGGCAGAGAGTAAGTGCTCAGTTAACATTAGATATTGCCACCACTGACAATGCTGTTACTACTGTTGCTGCCATTGCTGCTAGTAATTATCTCAAACAGATGAAATATGTTAATTCAAGTGCTTAGCCATGACCTGGTGGTTAGTAAGTCCTCTGTTAATATTCTTCCTCCTATTGCTGTGGTTGTCATGCTATTCCTACTATAACTGTTATTATTATTACAATCAGACTAACAACCCTGGCCTCAAAGAGACTCATCTGTATGTAATAGAACCTGACCTATCTCTTCCCAGAGGTTATAAGTAATGGTGTTTCTGAGATGTGGAGTGAGCATGAATCCTCTAATCCAAGCCTAAGTGGACAGATCCAGGGGAAACTTGCAGGGGGATTCTTGCTTTGGTCTGGGAGATGTGTTTTTCCTAGAAGTTATAAAACAGCATTAAGAAATTTAGCTTCTCTGTTATATAGTCTCCTCAACACAGGTTATGCTTCCCTTGTGTCACCCATTTATCTCATTGTAATTTCCTAGAGTTGAGAGGTGGGGACAAGAAAAGGAGCTAGCGCCTGCTGAGGGCTTGCCGTGCACCAGATGCTCCCTCTGATTCTGGAATGGCCATGTCCTTTGATTTTTGAGTCTTAATTTTGTCAAGTATAAAACGGAGATAACTGTGCCAATCATACAGTATTATTATGAAAATGAATTTAAACATGTATAAAGTGCTGTGGGTAGTGTTTGGCATTGTCTGTATTTGATACATTTTATCAATCATTATTATCTTCACAAAAATCCTCCATTGTAGCTGGCGTTATTGTTCCCACTTTACTGATAGGCTGTTGCTTACATAAGACACCTGATGGAGCCAATATCAGTCCCACAGGGAATGACAAGTCCATCCCTAAATGCCATTTGCTCATTCATTGTTGGGAATATAATAAAGCTCTCCTGTATTCCAAGCCTGGGGCACCCAGGTTTCTCACAGAGCACAAAGTGCAGACAGGCAGGTAAATTTACAAGTGTAGGCCAGGCACGGTGGCTCACGCCTGTAAATCCCAGCACTTTGGGGGCCGAGGTGGGCGGATCATGAGGTCAGGAGTTCAAGACCAGCCTGGCCAAAGAGACCAGCCTGGCCAACATGGTGAAACCCAGTCTCTACTAAAAATACAAAAATTAGCTGGGCATGGTGGTGGGCGCCTGTAATCCCAGCTACTTGGGAGACTGAGGCAGGAGACTTGAACCTGGGAGGTGGAGGTTGTAGTCAGCCAAGATTGCGCCATTGCACTCTATCCAGCCTGGGTGACAGAGTGGGACTCTGACTCAAAAAAAAAAAAAAAAAAATTTACAAGTGTAATAAAATATCATGGGAACATTGGTAAAAGCTTGTGTAGAACTGACTGACTTTACATGGTTTTGGGAGAGGGAAGATTGTAAGTAATCTTTATTTGGAGGAATTTTTGAGCTGTGTTAGTGTTCCCCTAATAGCAGGGGTGGGGAAGTGCGTTCTGAGCAGAGAGAATGCCGAGTCAAGGCCAAGAAACAGAACATTGCCAGCTGACCCACATATGTGAACTGCAAAATACTATGGGGCTTGATGGAGAACATGGTCTTTAGTAGGAGATTCTGGATGCTAAGAAAGAAGGTGGATCTTTATCTTGACCCAGTAGGTCAAGGGAAGCCACTGAAGAATTTTAAACTGGAAAGTACCTACAACAGTTGCACAGTATATATATTTTTAAGCCAAAAGATTGTAAATTACCATATTCCCATGATCTCAAACCAAATAGTACTTATTTAGGTGTTAGGGACTGATCGCTCGGTGCAGGTCTTTATACTGTTGTCTCTGCAGGTGGGATCTCACGCTGTTGTCTCTGCAAGTGGGATCTCACACTGTTGTCCAGGTCTTCACACTGCTGTCTCTGCAGGTAGGATCTCACCCTATTGTCCAGGACTTCACGCTGCTGTCTCTGTAGGTGGGATTCTTTCCTGAGATGACGGCTGCCTGGAGGCCCCCAGTTTGTGTTAGGGGATTGTCAGTGAGCAAATGTCACTTCAGGGTGTGAAGGCAAGAAGCCAGTGTCTGGGTGTAGACTCCCTAAAGCCTGGAATGAGTAATGGTTGAATCTGCAGTGGTCCTGAGCTCAGTGTCTCTTAGTAAACATCCTGGTCAACTCCTGTGGAAAGCTCCAAAGTGCAAGGCTTTGCTGAGGGTTGTACAACAAGGTGAGTTTTTCTCCACTCTGATTTATCTGTTAATTTGTTCTCATTCACTTTTGACTCTCTAAAAATTGTTGAAATGTCCTTTTCACTAATGGCCTTTCTCTTCACCGTTATGGGTTCTTACTGTTTTTATACCTGTTATACCTTCCTATAGATTTCAATTTCACGTTCTTGAATTAGAATTCTGGTTTTGCTTTTTAAAAAGGTTCCTGTTGTCTGTAGGGCGAATAATTGGAGAGGTGTGGCCTGGATATAGGGAGACCTACCCAGAGAATATTGATCTCATGGTCCAGCTGACATGGTTGGGGGCTGAATTGAGGGAAGCAGTGAGCCCAGAAGGCAGGAAGGACCCAGAGAAGCCCACAGGCAATACAACAGATGAGGGAAGAGAGGCACAGGAGGGTTGGAGGGTGAGATACCTTCCAGGTCTTAGACATGACCGGCTGGGTTTGCAGCAAAGCATAAGGAGAAATGAGTTGGGAGCAGAATGTGGAAGACCTATTTGGACAATTCGAATCTGTAGTGTCACTGAGACATCTTGGTTGTTATGTCTGTAGATAGGGTGTTTGGGAGATGTGTGCAGAAGAAACTATGGATTTATGAATCATTAGTGCAGGACTCGATGACATGGTATGCTGTGTTGGGGGTCCCAGAGGCCACCCTCAGCCTCAGTGATTCACTGGAAGGACTCACAGAACTCAGAAAAGCTGTGATGCACATGGTTATAGTTTATTACGGTGAAAGCAAGAGGGGAGACTAGGTGTCAGCTTCCAGTTGCCCTCTCTCAGTGGGTCTACAGAGAAGCACTTACTTCTTCCTGCAGTGATGAGTGACCGGCAGCCAGGCAGCCTCAGCCTTGGTTTTCAGGGGTTTCATTGCAAGTTGGTCACCTAAGCATGGGGTGCCCAGGCGACCGACCTTAGTTGCTCAGTCTCCAGCCCCTGCGGAGGTCAACTTCACACCACATGGCCTGAGACCAGCCCCCCTCTCCTTTGACCAAATCCCATTGTCAGCATAAAGTATGTGGCATGACTCAAGGCCCCAAGAAAAGACACTCTTCTCAGGCAGGACACTCCAAGGGCAGGGGTTAGAGGTTTACTCCTGGAGCCAGGCAAAAGCCAGACCTTTCTTGGAATTTAACATGTGGGATGGGATGAAGTCCCTAGGATGGGTACTGAGGATGGAAAGTCAGGAAAGCCGTAGACAATGCTGTAGAGCACCCCAACTTCCCAGGGAGAGTCAGAGCAAGAGAAAGAATGTCAGAGGCGGGAGGACAGCTTAGAGGGTGCCCCGGAGCCAAGGGCGCATGGCACTCAAGGGAACCACACCACAGGTGACAGGGAATTCAGGCAGGAAGCTGCCTGGAAAAGGTTCATGGGCTTAGACATTTGGGGTGAGAGCCTTTTTAACAGAATGTTTCCACTGGAGTGACTGGGGCTGGATGCCTGACTGTGGTTGGCTGGAAATGTTGGGAGGTGGGGATCAGAACACAGGCGAATGTTGTGAGCTGCTTGGCTGTGAAGGGAAGGAGAGTGACAGGGTGGCAGCTGCCAGGAAACAACAGGTGGAGAAACGTCTTTCCTTAACCATGGGAAATGGGAAGACGTGACTAAGTGTAGAGGTTGTGGGCAAGAGGCTGGAAATACGAACCAGAGTGAGAGAAAGAGGGAGGAGAGATGACCTGGAAATTCGGGATGGAGAGCATGCTGGAGGATGGAGGAGGCTGTAGGATCTGGAGAGCCACTCTAGGGAAAAGAACAGGAACTGACCAGGGAGACAGGAACTGCTGAGGACGGCTGAGGCGCTTAGCACGTTGTAAACTAACGTGAAACGTCGTAGAGTTTAGGCCGGAAAGTGGACTTTAGAGTTGAGTGCCGTAGGCTGGGTGTGCGGGAATGAGCATGGGAGGGGTGTGAGAATAGTGGAACGTGATAAAGGAACACAGCGTGTAATTTTGGAGATTATATTTGATGACAAAGTCTGTGGTGTGGCCCAGGGACTGGACAGGTGAAGTGCAGTGGGGTCTAGGGGCTAAGAAGTGTTGAAAGTCAGGGTCAGAATTTGATCACCCACAGGACCAACTCTTGTTTGGACATCAGGTAATGTTTAATCTGACTGAGAGGTGGACTGGAAGTTCCTCTGGGTTGGTGTTCTGGAAGCTCATGGTAATGTCTTTTTTCATGTGCAAGGTAGCAGTGAAGATGATTTAAGCCGTAGGTAGCAGAAAGCCTGAAACAAACTGGCTGAAGCAGTGTGGAAATGTGAGATGTCAGCTGAAGAGCCAGCCAATCACAGGGCTCCAGGTCTGTTTCTTGGCTGTTCTTCAGGCTTGGCTGTCCTCTGTATGTGGGCTTAATTCTTCAAAAGACTTTTAATTAAAAAAATTGTGGTAAAATACACATCACATAAAATGACCATCTTAACCATTTTAAGGGTACAGTTTAATGGTGTTAAGGACATTCCTATTGTTGTACAATCATTACTATCATTCATCTCCAGAACTCATCTTATAAAACCGAAATTCTATACGAATTGCACAAATAGCTGCCATTCTCTTCCTCCCAGCCCTAACAACCACCATTCTACTTTTTGTCTCTCTAAATTGACTACTCTAGGAACCTCACATAAGTGGAATAATATGATATTTATCCTTTTGTGTCTGGCTTATGTCACTTGGCCTAATGTCCTCAAGGTTCATCTGGTTCAATCTGGTTACACACAGATTCCAGTAACAGAACATGGCTACTGGGACCACCAACTGTGTCCCAAACTCAGAGTGCTGGGACACAGATTCTTTGAACAGTTATATGAAGTTATAATTGGCATACAACAAACTACACATGGTTAAAGAGTACTGTTTGCTAAGTTTTGATCTGTATGTGCCTGAGACACCAATTTGATTGACGATCAGTTTAAAGTATTATCGAGACGTTTCCTGAAAAATGATCATGTAATTATCCCCTGCATTCCAATGGTATTTTAGGATGTATCGCTTGGTTTTCTCTGATTCTTACCACAATACTAGGAGGCACCTGATCCTCGTTTTGCATATTCAGATGCCACAGTGCTGAAGGAGCATCTCCCAGTAGGTGAAGCAGTCCTGGGAGGGACATCTCCTTGTGGTGGAACAATCAAAGTGCATGGAAAGACAGTTTTTCTCTAAAAACTAAATGGCTTACTAGGGACAAAATCCAGAGCCTTGACCCACTTACCTGGATCCCTTGGCTGATCCTGAGTGGGCCATGGGCTGGACCCAGAATGTGTGTCTCCAGGCCCTCCAGCCCTCTAGCAGGGCACTCATGTTCACACACCAGGGCCCAAGCCTGAAGGCCGGGAGAGGCCAGGGCTGATGGAGTGGAGCCTGCAGCCAGCATTGGGCCTGGCCTGCTGGCCACGGGTGCCTCCTTCTTGCTGGCTGGCTGGCTGGGTACTCTGTGCACGGGTGCAGTTTGGTGGAAGAAAGGCGATTCCTTTACTTGTGTTGCAGGGTTTCAGAGAAGATGTGCATTTATAACTGGGACTCTGACAGCCTTGGGTTAGTCCCCGGTGGGCCACTGAAATGGACCTATTCATTTCAGCCCTGAGGTCACAGATAGGAAGGCCATTTATTACAAAATAAACCTAAGTGAAAGTTCAGATCTATCAGTGCTTCTTAATCCTAACCGGATGTTCAGATAACCTGGGAGGTAGACACAGATATCTGAGTCTCCCCCTTTCTCCCCAGATTCTGGTTTAATTGGTCTGGGTGAGGCCCAGGCATGGGCATACTGTCAAAGCTTTCGGGTGAGTCTATCATGCTCCTGGCTTCGAGTGAGGACCACTGACTTGAAGGGTTACTTCAGGTAAAAAGGCATTTTCATTTACACACATATTGCAAGACGATTCTTCTGAAACCTGAATTCTTTCTATTTTTCCACATTACTTTTGTCTTCGGCTTAATTGGAGCATGGATGCTTCTCTGACATTTGAATGGTAACGCAATGACTCAGGATTGTTAGGAAAAGGCAGTCTTGTTGTAAACACACGGTTTTCTTTCATTAACTTTGCAATGAAAGGGGTGACTCTTACCAGACTTTAAGACATGTCTTCACAGTTTGCCATCTACAACGGGAGAAGACAGTTTGGCTGTGTTCCTCCAGTTTCAGGGAAAAGAACTGTGCCTCACAAGGTTGTTTACTAACTTTCAGCCTCTGGCAATAGAGTTACAAGCTCTTTCCAGAGGCCCAGGCTGGGCGCTGCAGGCCATCTTCCCATAGTCACTTGGATGATTTAAGGTCACATTAGGAAAGAGATGGCAGATGTCAGTTCCCAGGTCCATGATCAAACAAAGATTCAAAGGAAAAGGTTTTGGAAACAAACAAGCCTGGCTCTCCCAGAAGCCACATGTCAGAAGGTTATGGGCAGGCTCTACTGAAGGTCTCACTGCAGTCATTACTGGCTCTTGTGAAAAGGTCAAGGCCCTAATTCAGATGCTGGAGCCACTCCCCTAGCCTAGCAAAGGGAACACGGAATGCAAATATGGAATAAAGAGTAGGTTCCGCTTAGGCCTTGGCAACTCAACTACCCCAGGAACTCTGGTTACCAGATGGTACTCTCCTGCCTGCTTCGGAGGTCCCCCCAGCCTGGGCGTGGTGCACCCGAGAGTCATCTCCAGAGAGCTGTCTCTACTGTGCGGCATACATTGGAGTCCCTCTCTGTACACCTGAATTGGGCAGGCAGGCCTTCCCTTTTCTTCTTTCCCTTTGAGAATGAAGTGCCCGTGGGCCCTGGGTTGTTCAAGCCTCCCATCAGCATCTCTTCCTGCCTATGTGAAGGCGTCTGCCCGGTTGAGTCTGAGAGGCCAGGACAGACCTTGCCTCCCAAGGTCTTCTTGGTTCCATATTCCCGGCATCAACTCCAAATGGTGGCTGATCAGTGGCAGGCCCTAAACAGCCCTGTGTGAGGACTGGCACTCTGAGTATAACTGTGTGAGCCTCCTCAGCCGGGCCCTGGGCCGCAGAGCGGGGACTTACCTTCCACAGGGGGCCTGGGATGCTTTGACCTCCACACTGCCGGCCCAGCCTCCTGGGCTTTGTGTGGCTCCGGGCGGGCGGGCCTTTCTCCACCAGGGCCTCCTGGGGCAGCAGAGAAACCACCCCAGTCCCGTTTCCCACCCTCTAACAGCAGGGACTTGGACTTCCCTGGGTGTCACAGGCCCTTCTTGTTGTAGCAGGAGGATCCTGTGCGTTTGATCTAAATCTGGTCTCCCGCTGGAGAGGCCCAAACAATCTCAGTCAAAACAGTATTAACAGGAAACCTGTCTCTCAGGGCCAAGAATGCAACCAAAATAGCTCCAAGTCTTCAATTCCAATAGCAGCACAGTTTGGGAAGGCTTCACCTGAGAGAGACAATAAGTGGAACTCTGTCCCCAGATATCCCGCCCTGCCTCTGCACCCTCCATGGGGCCTAGTGGAACACAGGTAGTATGGGGCTGCTGGACGCCAGGCTCCCCAGGCGGGTGGTGAGCCCTGACTGTCCTCTGAGGGTGTTCTCTGAGCTGGGGATTCCGGCTCCAATCCCACTGTGCAACCTGAGTGCACTACAATCAAAAGGCTTGTTTTGACTGAATTAACTGACCAGATTTTTTTTTTTTTTTTTTTTGAGATGAAGTCTTGCTATGTCACCAGGCTGGAGTGCAGTGGCACAATCTTACTCACTGCAACCCGTGCTTCCCAGGTTCAAGCGATTCTCCTGCCTCAGCCTCCCGAGTAGCTGGGATTACAGGGGCTCATCACCACACCTGGCTAATTTTTTTTGGATTTTTAGTAGAGATGGGGTTTCACCACATTGGCTAGGTTGGTCTTGAACTCCTGACCTCAGGTGATCGGCCCACCTCAGCCTCCCAAAGTGCTGGGATTACAGGTGTGAGCCACTGCGCCTGGCCCAAGTATTTTGTTTGATGGAGATAATTGAGAATTTTAGGAGGAAAAAAAATCCTTTTTTTAAAGCATCTAATTTCGCTATGAAATATTTACAAACTCAAAAAACACTACAAGGAAGAAGATAAAAGTCACCCATAAGCTTACAGTACAGAGAGAACACAGCTCATGCCTGCGGGAATGCTCAATATTTCTTCCATTTATGTGCACATATCTACACAGACACCAGACACACATCACACATTTTAATGGGTTTGGGTGTCTCCTGCTTCACTATTTTCCTTTCCCTCCAGGCAGCCCTTGTTGCCAGCTTCCAGAGGTGTCTGCTACCTCTGCAGCACACCTGCATTTGTTTAGAGGAGTTTTCCTATGCAAGTGGTAGCACAACAAGGTACTTTTGTGGTCCTTCCTTTCCTTTTGAACTTGACCGTGTACCTTGCAGAGCCTTCCAAATCAGTACGGGCCTGCTTCTTTACAAATTTGTATAATATTCTACTGTATGGTCACACCATAATTTATTCAGTCCCCCGTTGTGAACATTTAGATTGTTTTCAGACTTATTAAAAAAAAGTACTCAGTTTCTCACTTTGTAGAATTGGTGTCCTTGAGTTAAACACTTCTGGTCCTTTGTGCTTTTGCCAGCCTGCCCTCCCCTAAACTTGTAAACCTGCACTCCCACTTGCAGTATCTAGGAGAATGTTGATCTCCCTGCACCATCACTCACACAGTTTGCCATCACAGCTTTTGAATTTTGCCAACTTGTTAAGTGAAAAATACCACTGCCTGTCATGTAAGACTGAGATTGAAATCCATTCCCATATTTGAAAGCATTTGCACTTTTGTTTCTCTGAACTCTCCATGTTGTTTTGCTCACTTTTCTACTGGGTTGTTAGCATCTCTCTTTTTCTTCTCTCTTTTTGATAGCACAGTTTTTATTTTTTGGCCACTACTCCTTTACTACTTCTTAGCCCAGCAAGAATAGAAGCTGTTCACAATACAGTTTCTTTTTCTTCTTTTAAATCTCCTACCTCACATACCGTTTGCTTCCTGCAAACATGGCTTACTCGTGGTTCCTCACTCAGTCTGTTTCCTGATGCTTTCCCTGCCAAGTGACCAAACTAGGTCCAGAGTAACTCTTACCACGCACCCATGTGCCCAGCTCCCAGAGGGTAATTTTATTCTGCAGGGAAACTTCTAGCAATGTACCACACAAGCTGGAAGCAGCAGCATGCCAGGTGGTAAAGAAAATATTTAGTTATTTTGGCTGGAAATTCTTGTCCTCTATAAAATCATCTGTGGTAGTTGGTGGAGGGAAAAAAGCTTTTAGAGTCTAATATTACTGATTCAGTTTCCCCACAGTTGTTTTGGCAAAGTCTATATAACTGCAAAAATGATTTGCTTTACTTAAGAGTTTTGCTCCTCATTATTCTGAGATGTGAAGTTCTAAAGAGACTGAGGTCTCTATTGGGAAAGATTTCCTCACCATCAATCTGAATGTGGTGTGTTATCTGAACTTTTGCCTGTGATTTTAAAATCCTTTAAAGTTTTTTTCTAAGTATTGGCCTTTTAGTTCCATCTTTTAAGAAATAACCACAGGGAAAGGACTATAACTAGCACAGTGGACAAACGTAGATACCATTTTGCAGAAATGACCAGTCTTTTTCCACTCTGTTCTTCCCAACCTGGTCCCTGCCCAGTGACAGTGAGATCCACTCTGTGTCTTTCTTTCCTCTCTTCTCATCTCTGCAATTCCTGTATTCAGAGGCGTCAGGATCTAGAGTGTTAGGAAGCAGGCTCTGCCCCTCGCTCCTCATTTTCATGGATTTCATTTGTGTGTTGAAGGCAGAGTCTCCCTTGCCACTGACCTGCTGACTGCATGGTTTGGATGCTCAGCCTGTGGCCTGTCTAAGGAGGATGCCACCAGGATGGTCTGTCACTTCTGATCCATGAGGGATGTTCAGACCTAACTGTTCTTAGTTCAAAATTCTACTGTTTGGAAAATGATTTTCTTTCTTTTCTCCCTATAAACATTAGTAAAGGATTCATCATGTTATAATATTTGCTACATAATCTTTGCTACATAGGCTACATTTTTCTTTTTATTTTCCAAAGGAGAAATATTATCTCAGACTGCAGGTAATCTGCCAGTGTTTGTGACTCATGAATACTGAACGTATCTAGAATCATTGCTATCTTGATATCTGCTGGCATTGGGGAGTATAAACGTAATGAAAAGAGTAATAGCAATTGTGCAGCACTTCATAGGTGCCGGACACTCTTCAAAGCACTTGATTTTTCTTTTCTTTTCTTTTTTTAAAATCGTACTTCAAGTTCTAGGGTACAAGAGCACAATGTGCAGGGTTGATACATAGGTATATATGTGCCATGTTGGTCTACTGCACCCATCAACTCAACTTTTATGTTGGGTATTTCTCCTAATGCTATCCCTCCCCCCTTCTCCCACCCCCCGACAGGCGGTGTGTGATGTTCCCTGCCCTGTGTCCAAGTGTTCTCCTTGCTCAGTTCCCACCTATGAGTGAGAACATGCGGTGTTTGGTTTTCTATCTTTGTGATAGTTGTTTGAGAATGATGGTTTCCAGCTTCATCCATGCCCCTGCAAAGGACATGAACTCATCCTTTTTTATGGTTGCATAGTGTTCCATGGTGTATATGTGCCACATTTTCTTATTCCAGTCTATCATTGATGGGCATTTGGGTTGGTTCCAAGTCTTTGCTATTGCAAATAACTTGATTTTTATTAATTCATTTAATCCTCACAAAAAATGGAAGGAACACTTGCTACCTTTGTTTTACAAGAGGAGGCCTTGGCACAGGGAGGTTAAAAACCTTGTCTAAGGTGCATAGCCATGAGTAGAGTAAGATTGGAATTGCAGAACACTACACACATTATGCAATGAGAGAATTTGTTGGACCAGGAAGTTGAGCTAAGAAATTCATCAGCTGGCCAGGTGCAGTGGCTCGTGCCTGTAATCCCAGCACTTTGCGAGGCTGAGGCTGGTGGATCACTTGAGGTCAGGAGTTCGAGACCAGCCTGACCTACATGGTGAAACCCTGTCTCTACTCAAAGTGCAAAAATTAGCTGGGCGTGGTGATGAGTGCCCGTAATCCCAGCTACTTGGGAGGCTGAGGCAGGAGAATCACTTGAACCCAGGAGGTGGAGGTTGCAGTGAGCCGAGATTGCACCACTGCACTCTAGTCTGGGTGACAGAGCAAGACTCTGTCTCAAAAAAAGAAAAAGAAATTCAATGATCATTGAATGAGCATCAGAGCTGAGATTGGTTCTAAGGTCCCTGAAAGTATTGTGGGTGATTTGGAGCCAACCCATACCTGGGTCTAGAGATATTGGAAGCTTTTATTTTCAGAAGCTTAACTTTTATTTCCCTTTTTCATCCAGGCAAGTTTTAAAGGGCATTCCTTGGGGGAATTTGTAATGAATGGAATTTGGAAGATGTTATTAGTAATAATAAATTTACATCCTGGTCGGGTGGGGTGGCTCACGCCTGTAATCCCAGGTCTTTGGGAGGCCAAGGCAGGTGGATCACTTGAGGTCAGGGGCTCAAGACCAGCCTGGCCAACATGGCAAAATCCTATCTCTACTAAAAATACAAAAAGTAGCCAGGCGTAGTGGTGGGCTCCTGTAATCCAAGCTACTTAGGAGGCTGAGGCAGGAGAATCACTTAAATCCAGGAGGCGGAGGTTTCAGTGAGCCGAGATTGTGCTACTGCACTCCAGCCTGGGCAACAAAGCGAGAAGACTACATCTTAAAAAAAAAAAACCCTAAAACCTGTTGGGATTATTTAGAAAACAAAAAATTGCATACCTTTCTTTCCAAATGAGAGTCCTCTCTGTGTGATTGGAACTACAGCCACGGTGGGATTGTGTGCATGGTCATGCTTGCCCTGGTGCTATTTAGGGCACACTGGATATTTTAGACATGGTCTTTTTCTTCACAGTCTCCAAACATTGGCCCTGGTTAAAGACATAAGACACATTAGTTACATGGTATAATCCTGTTATAGATTTTCAGGATGAGTTTTCCTCGAAAATTTCTATGTTCCAAATCTTCAAGAGACAAATGGAAGATGTTTGAAGGGCCTGAGTTACCAGGTGACAGATAATATGGATTGCTGTGCTCAATTCATTTCTAATCTGTGGCCAATATACAGTGCTGGTTGCAGAATGGAGAAACCTGAAAACTGTATTTTCCACTTGTCATTGTGCCTGGGATTCCAGGTGGACTGGATGGCCCAGCAATGAGATGCACCTACTCGAGAATTAAACTTGGAACTGAGTGGAGGAAGCTGCACAGCACGGGGAGTTGTTTTCTGATGTGGATTCTGTAGGGAACTGTGTTTTGGAACCAGCAGCTCTTCACAGTCAATAATGTTTTAAAGCCACTAGAAGTAAGTCTTCTCTTTGTACTGCTATGTTACCAACCAAGTAGATAATTAGGCTTATTCATTTCAGGTTGTTTTGGGAATTGTTTTGGAAACTGAATTCAGGTGAATTTAGAAATGCGTTTCATTGTTTTTTATTCTATTTCATTATTTATTTATTTATTTACTTTTAGTATGTAAAACAATTTGTTTTCAAAGTCAGGATAAGGGAGGAGACCATCCCTCATATTGTCTTATGCCCATTTTCTGCCTCCAAAGAAAGAAAAAGTAAAAACTAAAGGCAGAAATGAAATCCACAAGCAGACACCCCGGTGCCACATCCTGGGCCTGGTAGTTAAAGATTGACCCCTGACCTAATCGGTTATGTTATCTATAGATTCCAGACATTGTATGGAAAAGCACTGTGAAAATCCCTGTCCTGTTCTGTCTCGTTCTGATTACTGGAACATGCAGCCCCCAGTCACATACCCCTTGCTTGCTTAATCAGTCATGAACCTCTCACATGGACCCCATTAGAGTTGTGAGCCCTTCAAAGGGACAGGAATTGCTCACTCGGGGACTTTGGCTTTTGAGACAGGAGTCTTGCTGATGCCCCCCGCCGAATAAACCCCTTCCTTCTTTAACTTGGTGTCTGAGTTTTGTCTGCAGCTCCTCCTGCTACATTTCTTGGTTTCCTGACTGGGAAGCGAGGTGATTGGTGGATGGTGGAGGCAGCTCCTTAGGCGGCTTAAGCCTACCCTGTGGAACATCCCTGCCGGGGACTCTGACCAGCCCCAGTGACATGGATCCTGAGAGCGTTCCCAGGTAGGCATTTGCCCCGGTGGAACGCCTTGCCAGAGCAGTGTGTGGCAGGCCCCCGTAGAGGATCAATGCAGTGGTTGAACACTGAGAAGGAATGGGCACTTGGAGTCTGGACATCTAAAACTTGGTAAGACTAGTCGTTGAAACTTGCCCACTCCGTTTGAGTGGAAGAATGGCCTGATCACCCATGGCATGCCTTTATTGGCACTTTGGTTTTGGTTTTGACTGGATTTGAATTGCTTGACAGGACCAGTCTTGGGAACTTGCCCACTCCATTTGAGTGGAAGTGTGGCCTGATCACCCACAGCATGCCTTTATTGGCACTTTGGTTTTGGTTTTGACTTGGTTTGAATTGCTTGACAGGATTGGTCTTGGGAACTTGCCTACTCCATTTGAGTGGAAGCACGGCCTGATCACCCATGGTGTTGGTTTTTGTTTTGACTTGACTTGGATTGCTTGATACTTTGATTTTGGTTTTGACCTGGCTTGGATTTCTGGATACTCTGATTTTGGTTTTGATTTTGGTTTGGTGCAAACTGCAAAAGTGTGTGTGTGCCCTTTTT
>NW_012117044.1:1291021-1292337 GCF_000951035.1 Colobus angolensis palliatus | reverse complement strand
ATGCCTTTATTGGCACTTTGGTTTTGGTTTTGACTTGGTTTGAATTGCTTGACAGGATTGGTCTTGGGAACTTGCCTACTCCATTTGAGTGGAAGCACGGCCTGATCACCCATGGTGTTGGTTTTTGTTTTGACTTGACTTGGATTGCTTGATACTTTGATTTTGGTTTTGACCTGGCTTGGATTTCTGGATACTCTGATTTTGGTTTTGATTTTGGTTTGGTGCAAACTGCAAAAGTGTGTGTGTGCCCTTTTTACTGGTTCTTTGTTTTGTGGTGTGCGTGTGGTGTGAGCATGGTGTTTTGTCTCGAAGCATAGATCAGGCACAAATAAGCCCACCCAACTAGGAACTATGTTGAAAAATTTCAAAAAAAAATTTAAAGGGGACTATGGAGTACTGTGACACTAGGAAAACTTAAAACTTTGTGTAAGATAGACTGGCCAGCATTAGATGTAGGTTGGCCATTAGAAGGAATTCTCTTGTTTCAAAGGTATGGCACAAGGTAACCTGTAAGCCAGGGAACCCAGACCTGTTTCTGTACATAGACACTTGGTTACAGCTGGTTTTAGACCCTGCACCCCCAACACACAGTGGTTGAGAGAACAGCAGCATAAGTGGTTGGCAGAGGCAGGGAAAGGCCAGCAGAGAGAAAGAAAGGAAAGAGACAGAGAGGAAAAGAAGCAAAGAGAGAGAGAGAGAGGAAGAGACAGAGAGGAAGAGAGAGACAAAGAGAGAGTGAAGGAGAGATAGAGAGGGAGAGAAAGAAAGAGAGAGGCAGAGAGAGAGAAGAGACAGAGGCAAAAGGAAAGTCGAAGAGAGAAATATACAAGTAATTAAGAAAAAAAAAGTGTACCCTATTCCTTTAAAAGCCAAGGTAAATTTAAAAACTATAATTGATAATTGAAGGCATTCTCCGTAACCCTGTAACACACCAATACCACTTGGTTGTCAGTGCAAATAAGGGCGTATCCCAAAAGCACTGAGGCCTTCCTATCAAAAATCCTTAACCCAGTAACCCGCGGATGGCCCAAATGCATCCAATCTATAACGGCAACTGCTTTGCTAACAACAACAACAACAACAAAAAGTAAAAAAAAATAACTTTTAGAGGAAACCTCATTGTGAGCACACCTCACCAGTTCAGAAGTATCCTAAGGAAAAAAAAAAGGAAAAAAAAAGGGGGGCAAAATTTATATAAAAAGAGTATTATATGGTAAATTCTTGTCCTGAAATAAATTAACTGGTTGCTTAAAGAAATAAATATTTGTAATAAGTCAGAAAGTTGAGGCATGTCGAAGAATTGTCTGCAAAAGTCA
>NW_012117044.1:1279541-1281077 GCF_000951035.1 Colobus angolensis palliatus | reverse complement strand
TTTTTAGTAGAGACGGGGTTTCACCGTGTTAGCCAGGAGGGTCTCGATCTCCTGACCTCGTGATCCACCTGCTTCGGCCTCCCAAAGTGCTGGGATTACAGGCTTGAGCCACCGCGCCTGGCCCTGGTTTAAGCAAATTTTAAAGCGTTCATTTTAAAGAAAGTTATGTGAGTAAACATATTAGCTAAAGTTAAATAAGTATCATCCAGTTTTTCTGTGAACTGGACATTAAAATAAAAGCATAACAGGTTTTTCTTAAAGCACCAACCTGCTCTTTAGCAAAAATTATAGAAGATTAAAAGGAGTCTCTAAAATCTTACCTTATGGTCAAACATTAAAAATTAAAGAAATATGTCTACAAGGTTTTATTAAAATTAGGGTTAACATTAATAACACACTAATATAAAGATAACATTTAGTTTTTCTGGTATAAAAATCATATGAGAAACATTTTTAAATGTGAAATGGTATTTGGCTTTCTTTGGTGTAAAAACTAATAAAAATAGGTGCTAAAGGAAATTTCTCAGTAAAAAGGCACTAAGGACTATAAAGTTCACTGCCAAGGTCCCCTCATTTAAAACAAAAGGTCAGTTTCTTAAAAAGTACATACTTGGTTTATCTTCCACTTTCCTTTCTTGAAAAAAAAAACACCTAAAAGTCTTTTAGCACATGAAACCCCTAGAATTTCCGGCAAACCAGCACCAGCCTGAAGATCACGTTCTCATCAAAGGGTGGAAAGAAGAAAAACTGAAGCAAGCCTGGGAGGGACCCTGCCTTGTGCTGCTAACCACCAAGACTGCCGTTCATGCAGCACACACACAAAAAAAGATGGACTCATCACACCTGAGTCAGGAAAGTGCCACCCCCTCCAGGGTCGTGGGCCATAGTCCCAGGGAAAAACCCTACCAAACTAAAGCTAAGAAAAATTTAACCCTTTTCATCATCTATTCTATTACTCTTTCTTCTTTCCTTGTTCTATTGCTGACCATCCAGTTATTAACATAACCAAGTCAATTTCACCTCAAACTATTGCATTTAATGCTTGCCTTGTTATACCCTGTGAGGACTTGCCAAGTCAAAGACAGCTTTATACTTCAGTAAAGTACTTCTCTCCCTCCTTACTCTCCTCAGACTGGGCATTAGTAAACTAGGACCATTTAATCCAGGGAGATTTTGATAAAGACCCCAGTGCCAACCAGGAGTCTTGCCCCGTGATGTAGAGCTTTCATGCCATAGTTGGTCTAACATTCTTGTGGACCACTAAAGAGCAAGGATGGACTGCCCCAACCACATGGTTATGGTTGTGTAATTTCCTAACACCATACATTCATTTTACTAGAGGATCATAGAAGTTAAAGACTTAAAACAAATTTTAGCAACTAAGACAGGATACCAAGGTGCAAATGCCTGGCTAAAATGGATCAAATATTCCATCTGCATGTTAAAAAAACAACAGGTGTTGGAGAGGATGTGGAGAAATAGGAACACTTTTACACTGTTGGTGGGATTGTAAACTAGTTCAACCATTATGGAAAA
>NW_012117044.1:1275947-1278551 GCF_000951035.1 Colobus angolensis palliatus | reverse complement strand
ACTGAGGACTGGTAGGGACTCATAAATGATACGAGTAAAGTGTTAGCCAAAACAGAAGAAAAAGGAGTGTCCAAACAAGTCAGCTGAAAATTTGATGCCTGTGCTGTCATTAATAGCAGTAAGTTAGGAATAATGTGTGGTTCTCTTAATTGGAAAAGAGGCTATATTACAGAAAGTACATCTGTCATAAATTAGGACTGTGTAGAAATAAACATAAATACTGGTCTTGGGTCATTTAGGCCACTTGGATAAAAATAAATAAATAAATAAAAAGGATCTAGTCCACCTTCAGAAAGGAAAAAATGGCCATTCCTGTACTAAGGGACAATGGAACACCTTAGAGTTAGTAACAACCAATCCCCTTGATCCTCGCTGGAAAAAAGAGGAGCGTGTGACCTTAAGAATCGACGGGGCTGGACTGGATCCTCGAGTAAATATCTTGGTTTGAGGGGAAGTTTACAAACGTTCTCCTGAGCCAGTGTTTCAAACTTTCTATGATGAACTAAATGTGCCAGTACCAGAAATTCCAGGAAAAACAAGAAATTCATTTTTGCAATTAGCCAAGCATGTAGCCCAGTCTCTCAATGTCACTTCATGTTATGTATGTGGAAGAACTGTAATAGAAGATCAATGGCCATGGGAAGCCTACAGAATTAGTACCTACAGACCCAGTTCCTGATGAATTCCCAGCTCAAAAGAATCACCCTGACAATTTCTGGGTCCTAAAAGCCTCAATTATTGGACAATATTGTATAGCTATAGAAGGAAAGGAATTCACTCACTCCGTAGGATGACTTAGTTGTCTGAGACAGAAACCGTATAATGGTACCACAGAAACAGTCACTTGGTGGAGTTCAAATCACACAGAGAGAAATCCATTTAGTAAATTCCCAAAGTTGCAGACCATGTGGATCCACCTGGAGTCCTACCAGGACTGGATAGCCCCCACTGGATTATACTGGATATGTAGGCATAGAACTTACGCCACATTACCTGACCAGGAGGCAGGTAGTTGTGTTATTGGCACTATTAAATAATCTTTTTTCCTACTGCCCACAAAAACAGGTGAACTCCTGGGCTTCCCTGTCTATGCTTCCAGAGAAAAGCATAGCTATAGGAAATTGAAAAAATGATGAATGGCCCCCTGAGAGAATCATACAATATTACGGGCGTGCTACTTAGGCACAAGATGGCTCATGGGGATACCGGACCCCCATTTACATGATCAAACGAATCATACGGTTACAAGCTGTCTTAAAAATAATCACTAATAAAACTGGCAGAGCCTTGACTATTCTGGCCCGGCAAGAAACTCAGATGAGAAACGCTATCTATCAAAATAGATTAGCTCTCGACTACTTGTTAGCAGCTGAAGGAGAGGTCTGTAGGAAATTTAACCTTACTGATTGCTGCCTACACATAGATAATCAGAGCAAGTAGTTGGAGACATAGAGATATGACAAAACTGACACATGTGCCCGTGCAAGTGTGGCATGGATTTGATACTGGGGCCATGTTTAGAAAATGGTTCCCAGCACTAGAAGGATTTAAAACTCGTATAATAAGAATTATAATAGTAATAAGAACCTGCTTACTCCTCCCTTGTTTGCTACCTGTACTTTTTCAAATGATAAAAAGCTTCATCGCTGCCTTAGTTCACCAAAATGCTTCAGCACAAGTGTACTATATGAATCACTATCAATCTTGCAAGAAGACATGGGTAGTAAAAATGAAAGTGAGAACTCCCACTATTGAGTGAAAGTCTCAAAGAGGGGGAATAAGGGAGGAGACCACGCCTCATATTGTCTTACGCCCAATTTCTGCCTCCAAAGAAAGAAAAAGTAAAAACTAAAAGGCAGAAATGAAATCCACAAGCAGACAGTCTGGCGCCACACCCTGGGCCTGGTAGTTAAAGATCCACCCCTGACCTAATCGGTTATGTTATCTGTAGATTACAGACATTGATAGAAAAGCACTGTGAAAATCCCTATCCTGTTTTGTTCTGATCTAATTACCACTGCATGCAACCCCTAGTCACGTACCGCCTGCTTGCTCAATCGATCACGACCCTCTCATGCACACCCCCTTAGAGTTGTAAGCCCTTAAAAGGGACAGGAATTGCTCATGCAGGGAACTCGGCTCTTGAGACAGGAGTCTTGCCGATGCCCCTGCCTGAATAAACCTCTTCCTTAATTCGGTGTCTGAGGAGTTTTGTCTGCGGCTCCTCCTGCTGCAAAAACTCTGTAACTAGGTGTATTCTGAGAAGCCTACCTTCCATTCCTATCCTCGCTACCTTGTTTCTCCTTTCCTGGTTATGTAACCAATTAAAAAAAATCAGTTTTTGGTTTATTTTTAGAGTATTTCTTTTTGCAAGTATAGGGAGATACATTTATATGTGTGTTTCTCTGCATTTCTTACCCAAAAGCTCTACATTGTATTTCCCATCATGCCTCTGGTTCTTTTCCCTGTAACAGTATCTCCTCCACTGTTTCAGGTCAGAATTTGGAGCAAAAAGCTTATTCTTTCTCTTGTCTGTTGCCCTGGCTACCACCCCAAACACAGTGCCCTTGTGGGAAACCTCCGTTCTCCATTTGGTACTGTGTC
>NW_012117044.1:1267072-1274507 GCF_000951035.1 Colobus angolensis palliatus | reverse complement strand
TTATTTCATTTAGGTTGTCAAATTTATTTACACTGTTAGCAAAGTATTATCTTAAAATATTAAAAAGTCCTCTATTTTAATGTTTTCCCACTTTGTCTCATTCTGTTTGTATATTTGTGCTTTTTTTTTTTTGCTAGTGTTTTCTGTACTTTGTGGATTTTTTTCCAAAGCAATAGCTTGTTGATCATTTATCAGTTTTACTGTCTTTTAATTTTCTCATTCAGTGTCTCCTCTTCTGATTTATTCTGTTTTTTTACATTAGTTTTCTTTCCTTTTTTTGATATAGATATTTAATGCTACGATTTTTTTTTCTCTGAGCACAGCTGAACTATATTCCAGAGCCTTCAGTATGTGGGTGGAGATTTCTCCTTTAGTATCCCATAATTTCTGATTGGCAAACTTGTTTTATCGGATACACAAATATTAATAAGTTATATCTTCACTATAAATTATAACCTTTAGCATTAAAAAGTGTTTTTGTTTTGCTTATTGCTTTTGGCTAGAATTCTACTTTGATATCAAGATTTGACTAGTATGAATTTTCTCATCTTTTAACTTTTACCTTTTCTTAATCTTTTTGCTCACTTTTATACAGTATAGAATTGGATTTTGCTTCATTAGTCAGTTTGATCAATCTTTTCTTTTAATACATGATCTAAGCCTATTTCTATTTGTTGATAGGAATGACATGTTCTCAGTTTGACCAGGTCACGTTTTACTTGTTTTTATTGGGCACTGACTTTGGTATCCAGGAGGATTTGTGTGTGCATGTGTGTGCATTCTAGTGATTACTTCTGTACTAATTGAAGGGAAAAGAAAGACCAGACTGTTACTGTGTCTATGTAGAAAGGGAAGACATAAG
Organism: Colobus angolensis palliatus; assembly: GCF_000951035.1. Taxonomy (NCBI): domain Eukaryota; kingdom Metazoa; phylum Chordata; class Mammalia; order Primates; family Cercopithecidae; genus Colobus; species Colobus angolensis. The sequence continues at coordinate 1,273,645 of NW_012117044.1, read as the reverse complement.
AAACTCCATTTTGATCTGTACCTTGGACAATTGTTTTGCCCTGAGATGCTGTTAATCTGTAACTTTGCCCCAACCTTGAGCTCACAGAAACATGTGTTGTATGGAATCAAGGTTTAAGGGATCTAGGACTGTGCAGGATGTGCCTTGTTAACACAATGTTTACAGGCAGTAGTATGCTTGGTAAAAGTCATTGCCATTCTCCATTCTTGATAAACCAGAGGCACAATGCATTGGAGAAAGCCACAGGGACGTCTGTCCTGGAAAGCCAGGTATTGTCCAAGGTTTCTTCTCATGTGATAGCCTGAGATATGGCCTTGTGGGATGGGAAAGACCTGACGGTCCCCCAGCCCGACACCCATGAAGGGTCTGTGCTGAGGAAGATTAGTAAAAAAGGAAGGCCTCTTGCAGTTGAGATAAGAGGAAGGCCTCTGTCTCCTGCCTGCCCCTGGGAACTGAATGTCTTGATGTAAAACCAGATTGTACATTTGCTCAGTTCTGAGATAGTACAAAAACCACCCTATGGTGGGAGGTGAGACATGTTGGCAGAAATGCTGCTCTGTTACTCCACTGAGATGTTTGGGTGGAGAGAAGCATAAATCTGGCCTATGTGCACATCCAGGCATAGTACCTTCCCTTGAACTTATTTGTGACACAGATTCCTTTGCTCACATGATTTCTTGCTGACCTTCTCCCCATTGTCACCCTGTTCCCCTGCCATATTCCCCTTGCTGAGATAGTGAAAATAGTAATCAATAAAAACTGAGGGAAATAAGAGACTGGTGCTGTTGTGGGTCTCCTGTATGCTGAGCGCTGGTGCCCTGGGCCCCCTTTTCTTTCTCTGTACTTTGTCTCTGTGTCTTATTTCTTTTCTCAGTCTCTCGTCCCACCTGATGAGATATACCCACAGGTGTGGAGGGGCAGGCCACCCCTTCACTAACGATTTATATAAAGACTTAGTTATCTTTTTCTCTAGATATTCTCTGTTGGGTTCCTACTTTGAGAAGTATGGAAATTACTACAGACACCATTTCTCCTGTCTCTTCCTAAGCTTTCAATTTTAGATGCCAGTTTTATTTTATTGATAATCTTTGTGGTCTTCAGTATACTCAAGTTTCTTTTACTTGACCTGTCAGAAAGTGACATCCTTTCACTCCCAGCTAATACCAAGAGACAATCAATAAACTTCTACTTTCTAATTTCATCATGCTACTCCTCACCTATCCTTTGTTGAAGTGTGTGTTCAAATATTTTGCACTTTTGTTTTTTATTGAGCTGTTTGTTTTCTTAATTTTTAAGTTTTGAGAGTTTTAAACTTCTTTAAAAAACTGATTTGCAAATATTTTCTCCCAGTGTGTCATTTAAGTTATCATTCTTTTAATAGTGTCTTTCAAAAAGCAGAAGTTCTTAATTTTGATGATGTCAAATTTATAAAATTTTTCCCTTATGGATCATGGTAAGAACTCTTTGTTTAACCAACGGTCACAGAGATTTCCTCCTATGTTTTCTTCTAGAAGTTTTATAGTTTCAGACTTTAGAATTAGGTCTATGATCCATTTTGAGCTAACTTTTGCACATGGTGCATGGAATGGGTAAAAGCTATTATGTTATTGTTTTGCACATGACAACCCAATTGCTTCAATCCCATTTGCAGAAATAGCTATTTTTATTCATTGCATAGTCTGTGCACCTTGGTTGCAAATCAGTTGTCCATATATAAGTATGCCAATTTCTGGTCTTTCTATTCTGTTACACTGATCTATTTGTGTATCTTTATACCAATACCACATTGTCTCAATTATTATAACTTTATGACAAATTATGAATTAGGTCATTTGTTTTCAACGTTGTTTTGGCTAGTTTATGTCCTTTACATTTCCATGTGAATTTTTAATCACCTTGTCATTTTTTCCAGTAAAGCTGACTAGGAGTTTATTTGGATAGTGTGCTGTATCTAGAACTGACATCTTCATAATATTGAGTCTTCTGACCCATGAACACATTATATCCCTTCATGTATTTACATCTTCTTCAGTCTCCTTCAGCAATATCTTGTGGTTTTAATTGTACAAGTCTTATAATTTTTTCCTCATGCATTCCTAAGAATTTCATAATTTCATGCTATTGTTAATGGTTTTGTTTTTAAATTTTGAGTTTTTTTTATTGTAGTATACATTACATTCTGCAACCCTGATACACTCTCTTATTTTGTAGATCCATAGGAATTTCTGGATTTATGAGCATGTCTTTGGTGAATAAAGATAGTTTTTATTCTTCCCTTAAAATCTGGGTGCCTTTTCTGTGCCCCCTTTTCTTGCCTTAATACGTTGGCTAGACTCTCCTATATATAATGTTGAATAGAAGCCATAAGAGTAGGCTCCTTGGTTCATTCCCAATCTTGGGGGGCAGAAAGGGCAATGAAAAAGCATTCAGTCCTTCAAATAAGTATAATATTGGCTGTAGAATTTTTTTAAATGGATGCTGTTGATCAGGTTGTGGAAGTTCCCTTCTGTTCCTAGTTTGCTGAGAGTTTTTATCAGAAGTGGAAGTTGAATTTTGTCAAAAATTTTTTTTCTATCTATTAAATGATCATAGAGATTTTTAAAAAAATTGTTAATGTAGTGAATTACATTGATGTATTTTTGAATGTTAAATTAGCTTTGAATTCCTGGGGTAGTCCCCAGTGGGCTATAATATATTGTTCTTTGTATTTATTGTTGATTTCAATTTTCTGTGCTTTAAAAAGAAGTTTGCATCTATACCCATGAGGGATATTAAATTGTACTTTTATTGTAATGCCTAACTTATTTTGGAATAAGAGTAATATTGGCCTCATTCAATGACTGGGAAGTATTTTCTCTTATTTAATTTTCTGGAAAAATTTCTGTAGACTTGGTATTAGTTCTTCTTTAAACATTTGATAGAATTTACCAGTGATAGAATTAGCTAGGCATCTGGATCTGGAGGTCAATCTGTGGGAAGGTTTTAAACTAAGGCTTCAACTTCTTTCTAGATACAGTGTTTTTTTCCCCAGTTATTTACTGAGTTAGTTGTGGTGATATGCATCTCTTAAGGAGATTGTCAATTTCATTGAAGTTTTCAAATGTATTGGCATAAAATTGCTCATAATAATCCCTTTTTTCACCAACAACTGTAAAGCCTGTAATGATGCCACCTCCTTCATTCCTTGTATTGAGAATTTTTCATCTTCTTTTTTTTCTCTACAAATCTGTCTGGTCATTTATAAATTGTATTTCTTTAAAAAAACCCCCAACTTTTGGTTTCATTGCATTTTCTTCATTTTTTTTTTCCACTTCATCGTTTTTTTTGTCGTCTTCTTTATTTCCTTGATTTTGCTTATTTTGGGTTTAATTTGCTCTTCTTTTACAAATTTCTAAAGATGAAGCTGAGATAATTTGTTCAGTCTTCTTTTCTAACACAGGCATTTATTGCTATAAATCATTAACTGCTTTAGTGATAATTTATGTTATATTATGTGATATATTATGTTTTTATTTTCATTCAGATTAAAATACTTTCTTTTTTTCTGACTCATTGCTTATTTAGAAAGTGAATTATTTGATTTCTAAGTATTTGAGAAATTTAAAAAGACATTTCTGTTATTGATTTTAATTTCATTCCATTATGTTTATAGAGCACATATTTTTCTCTTTTTTAATTTTTAAAATTTCAGTAGCTTTAGGGGTACAAGTGGTTTTTGGTTACATGGATGAATTGTGTACTGGTGGAGTCTGGGCTTTTAGTATACCCATCATCAGAATAGTGTACATTGTATCCAGCAGGTATTTTTTCATTCCTAACTCACTTCCCACCCTCTCCCCTTCCATTATACCACTCTGCATGCCTTTGCATACCTCGTAGCTGAGAGTCCACTTACAAGTGAGAACATGTGGTATTTGGTTTTCTGTTCCTGAGTTACTTCACTTAGGATAGTGGCCTCCAGTTCCATGCAAGTTGCTGCAAAAGACATTATTTCATTCTTTTTTTATGACTGAGAAGTATTCCATGGTATGTACATATTACATTTTCTTTATCCACTTATGGGTTGGTGGGCTTTAGGCTGATCTTTGCAATCATGAATTGTGCTGCAATAAACATGTGTGCAGCAAGTTCTAGCCAGAGCAAGCAGACAAGAGAAAGAAATAAAAGGCATTCAAATAGGAAGAGAAGACATCAAGCTACCTCTTTTCACTGAGAATATGATTCTATACCTAGAGAACCCTAAAGACTCTGCCAAGAGGCTACTAGAACTGATAAACAATTATGGTAAGATTTCAGGATACAAAATCAATGTAAATTATCAGTAGCATTTCTATATACCAGTAATGTCCAGGCTGAGAGTCAAATCAAGAATGCAATCCTATTTACAACAACCACAAAGAAAATGAAATACCAGGAATACAGCTAGACAAGGAGGTGAAAGATCTCTACAAGGAGGACTATAAAACACTGCTGAGAGAAATCACAGTGATGACACAAATAAATGGAAAAACATTCCATGCTCATGAAAAGGAAGAATCAATATTGTTAAAATGGTCATGCAGCCCAAGGCAATTTACAGATTCGATGCTATTCCTATCAAACTACCCAATATCATTCTCCGTAGAATTAGCAAACAGAATTCTAAAACTCATATGACATAAAAAAAGAGCACAAATTGCCAAAGCAATCCTAGGCAAAAAGAGCAAAGCCAGTGGCATCACACTATCTGACTTCAAACTACAGTATAAGGCACAGTAACCAAAACAGCATAGTTCTGGTACAAACAGACACATAGACCAATGCAACAGAAAAGAAAACTCAGAAATAAAGCCATACACTTATAACTATCTGATCTTTGGCAAGGCTGACAAAAACTAATGGGGAAAGGACTCTCTGTTCAATAAACGGTGCTGGAATAACTGGTTAGCCATATGCAGAACAATGAAACTGGACCCTGATGTTTCATCATATTAAAAAATAAAACTGAAGATAGATTGAAGATTTAAATGTAAGAACTCAAACTGTAAAAATTCTAGAAGAAAACCTAGGAAATACTCTTTTGAGTATTGGCCTTGGCAAAGAATTTTTGGCTAAGTGCCCAAAAGCAATTCAAACAAAAATTGATAAGTGGAACCTAATTAAACTGAAGAGCTTCTGTACTATAAAATAAACTTTCAACAGAATAAAAAGACAACCTACAGAATGGGAAAAATATTTGCAAACTATACATCTGACAAAGGTTCAATATCTAGAATCTATAAGGGACTCAAACAGATCAACAAGCAAAAAACAAATAACCCCATTAAAAATGGGCAAAAGACATTAAACAGACACTTCTCAGGGAAGACACGTGGCCAAGAAACATAGGAAAAAATGGTCATCATCACTAATCATCAGAGAAATGCAAATCAAAACCACAATGAGATACCATCTCACACCAGTCTGTTGAGGGAAGTGAGGCACCCCGAATGGAGGGACCAGCTGGAGCCACGGCAGAGGATCATAAATTGTGAAGATTTCATGGACATTTATCAGTTCACAAAATTAATACTTTTATAATTTCTTACACCCATCTTTACTGAAATCTCTGAACATAAATTGTGAAGATTTCATGGACATTTATCAGTTCCCAAATAATATTCTTATAATTTCTTATGCCTGTCCTTACTTTAATCTCTCAATCCTGTTATCTTCATAAGCTGAGAATGTATGTCACCTCAGGACCACTGTTGTGCAAATCAATTGTAAAACATGTATGTTTGAACAATATGAAATCAGTGCACCTTGTAAAAGAACAGAATAACAGCAATTTTCAGGGAACAAGGGAAGACAACCATAAGGTCTGACTGCCTGAGGGGTTGGGCAGAACAGAGTCATATTTTTCTTCTTGCAGAGAGCCTATAAATGGACGTGCAAGTAGGAGAGATATCACTGAATTCTTTTCCCAGCAAGGAATATTAATAATTAATAACCTGGGGAAGGAATGCATTCCTGGGGGGAGGTCTATAAATGGCTGCTCTGGGTGTGTCTGTCTTATGTGGTTGAGATAAGGACTGAAATACACCCTGGTCTCCTGCAGTACCCTCAGGCTCACTAGGGTGGGGAAAATCCCCACCCTGATGAAATTGAGATCAGACTGGTTTTCTGCTCTTGAACCCTGTTTTCTGTTGTTTAAGATGTTTATCAAGACAATACATGCAGAGCTGAACACAGACCCTCATCAGTAATTCTAATTTTGCCCTTGCCTTGTGATCTTTGCTTTGCCTTTGCCTTGTGATCTTTATTGGCCTAAGAAGCATGTAATCTTTGTAACCTACTCACTGTGTGTACACCCCCTCCCCTTTTAAAGTCCTTATTAAAAACCTGCTGGTTTTGTAGCTCAGGGGACATGATGCACCTAACAATATGTGATGTCACCCCTGGGAGGCCCAGCTGTAAAATTCCTCTCTTTGTATCCTTTCTTTTTATTTCTCTGACCAGCTGGCACTTAGGGAAAACAGAAAGAACCTATGTTGAAATATTGGGGGTGGGTTCCCCCGATACCATTCAGAATGACTGTTAATAAAAAGTAAA
>NW_012117044.1:1254920-1267022 GCF_000951035.1 Colobus angolensis palliatus | reverse complement strand
AAAAAAAAAAAAAAAAAAAAAAAAAAAAAAAACCCAAAAACCAAAAAACAGGTACTAGTAAGGCCATGAAGCAAAGGGAACACTTATACACCGTTGGTGGGAATGTATAATAAGTTAGTTCAGCCACTGTGGAAGGCAGTTTGGAGGTTTCTCAAAGACCTTAAAACAGAGCTACCATTTGACCCAGCAATCCCATTACTGGGTATGTACCCAAATAAAAATAAAACATTATACCAAAGAGACATATGCACTTGTATGTTTATCACCATAGTATTCATGGTGGCAGAGACATGGAATCAACTTAGGTACCCATCAATGGTGCACTGGATAAAGAAAATGTGGTGTGTGTACACCATGGAATACTACAAAGTCATAAAAAGAATGAAATCATGTATTTTGCATTAACATGGATGGAGGTGAAAGTCATTATCCTGTATTAATGCATGAACAGAAAATTAAATACTGCATGTTCTCACTTATAAGTAAGAGTTAAACATTGAGCACACATGGGTATGAACATGAGAAAAATAGATACTGTGGACTACTAGAGGGAGGAAAGAGGGAGGAGGACATAGGTTGAAAAACTACCTACTGGGTACTGTGCTCACTAGCTGGGTGTGATATGCCCATGTAGCAAACCTGTACATGTACCCCCATATCTGAAATAAAAGTTGAAAAAAAAGAAATAATGCTCTATGGCAATCTACTGATTAATTACCTTGTTAATAAATATGTAAAGCTCAGCACTTCCTCCATCCCAAACCAAAACCAAATAAGAAAACAAACAAACAAACAAAAAACCATATGTATGCGGGTGTGTGTGTGTGTGTTTTTCTGTAATTACTTCTTTTCCTTTGGTAGGCCTACTTGAGTTCTTTGAAAAATCTCCATACTGTTTTCCATAGAGGTTGCACTGATTTAACCTTCCCACCAGCAGTGTATAAGCATTACCCTTTCACCACATTGTGCCTACATCTCTTGCTTTCTGACTTTTTAATCATGGTCATTCTGGCTGGGGTGAAGTGGGATCTTGTGGTTTTAATTTGCATTTCCCTGAGGATCAGTGTTGTTGAACATTTTTTTTATATGTTTATTGGCCATTTATGTATCTCCTTTTGAGAAATGTCTGTTTGTATAATTTTAAATTCCATACAGCTTGAATCCATTTGGTTTTATTAACACTTATTTTATGACCCAAAATATGGTCTTTGTTGGTGAATATTCTACATGCACCTGAAAAGAATGTGTATTCTGCTGTTTTGGGTGAACTATTAATGCCAATCATGTCATGTTAGTTGATAGTTTATTTAGGTCTTCTAAAATTCTTTCTGCTTTTATCTCTCTTTGTTTCATTAATTGTAGTGTGAAGGGTATTAAAATATTTTATCATAGTGGCTTCATATATTTTGAAACTCTATTATTAGGTGCATAAATGCTTAGAATTGCTGTCCTCTTGATGAATTCACCCTTTTATCAATATGAAAAGACCATTATTATCCCTGATAATATCCTTTGCACTGAAATCTACGTTGTCTGATATTACTATAGTCAGTCCAATTTTCTTTCAATTAGTGCTAGCGTGGTCTATGTTTTCCATTCTTTTTCTGTTATTATTTTTGTGACTATTTTTGTTACTATCTCTGTGTATTTTAAAACTGTTACTAAATGCCTACAAATTGAGGATGTATATATTATCTTAACAAATTGATCCATTTAACACTTTGAAATTTTTTTTTTAATCTTTAGTAATGCACTTTGCTCTGAAATCCACCTTGTCTTTTTTTTTTTTTTTTTTTTTTTGAGATGGAGTCTCGCTCTGTCACCCAGGCTGGAGTGCAGTGGCCAGGTCTCAGCTCACTGCAAGCTCTGCCTCCCAGGTTTACGCCATTCTTCTACCTCAGCCTCCGGAGTAGCTGGGACTACGGGCGCCCGTCACCTCGCCTGGCTAGTTTTTTGTATTTTTTACTAGAGACGAGGTTTCACTGTGTTGGCCAGGATGGTCTCAATCTCCTGACCTCATGATCCGCCCATCTTGGCCTCCCAAAGTGCTGGGTCTCTTTAGCTTTCTTTGTATCAGTGTTAGCATGGTATATTATTTTCTCCTCATTTAAATTTTAGTCTATTTGTGTCTTTATGTAAAATGCATTTTTGATTATATATGTATTTTGAAAATTGATTATTTATTGCATGTACTTAAGATATATGACATGATTTGATATACATATACATACTGAAATGATTACAACAGGTAAACAAATTAATATATTTATCATTTTCCACAGTAATCTCGGTTTTTGTGGTAAGAGCACCTAAGATCTGCTTTGTCAGCAAATTTTCAATATATAATACAATATTATTAACTATAGTCCTCTTGCTGTACATTAATTCTTTAGACTTACTCATCTTACATAACTGCAAATTTGTATCTTTGACCTACATCTCCCCATTTCCTTCCCCATCCTGCCCTGAAAACCACTATTGTACTCTCTGTAGAAGAGTAAAATTTTTTGGATTGCACATGTAACTGAGATCATGCACTTTTTAAATTTTTGTGTCTTCACTTTTTTTTTGTTTTCTTCACTTAACATAATGTCTTCTAGGTTCATGCATGTTATTGTTAATGGCAGTATATCCTTTTTAAAGGTTGAATAGTATTTCATTATGTAAATATACCACAGTTTCTTCGTTCATTCATCCATTGATGGACACTTACGTTGTTTTAATATCTTGGCTATTGTGAATAATGCCACAAGGAATGTGGGACACAGATATCTTTATGAGGTGCTTATTTCATTTCCTTTGTGTATACACTCAGCAGAGGGATTGCTGGGTCACATGGTAGTCCTATTTTTAATATTTTGAAGAACCTCTGTACTATTTTCCATAATGGCCATACCAATTTACATTTCCACCAACAGCATACAAGGGATCCCTTTTCTCCACACTCATGCCAGCACTTGTTATCTCTTGTTTTTTAATTGATTTTTTATTTTTTAAAATAATAGTCATTCTAACAAGTGTAAAGTGATATCTCATCATGGTTTTGGCTTGCATTTCCCTGATGATTAGTGACGTTGAGCACCTTTTCAGATACCTGTTGACCATTTTTATGTCTTATTTGGAAAAATATCTGTTCAGGTCATTGCCAATTTATTGATTGGGTTGTTTTTACTTTTTAGTTTGCTGTTGAGTTGTGTAAGTTCCCTGTATATTTTGAATATTAACCCCTTATCAGATATATGGCTTGAAAATATTTTCTCCCAATCCATAGGCCACCTTCTCATCTTAATTTTTTTTTTTTGCTGTACAGAAGCTTTTAGTTTGGTGTAGTTTAATTTTTTATTTTTGCATCATTGCCAGAACTTTTCACGTGATATTCAAAAAATAATTGCCAAAACCAATAATGAGGAGTCTTCCCTCTATATTTTCTTCTAGGAGTTTTATTGTTTCAGGTCTTATGTTTAAGTCTTTAATCCATTTTGAGTTAATTTTTGTGTATGGTGTAAGTGTCAAATTTTATTCTTTTGTATGTAAATCATATGTTTATTGGCCATTTATATATCTCCTTTTGAGAAATGTCTCTTTATATAATTTTAAATTTATATTTCCCCAACACCATTAATGAAAAGACTGTCTTTCTCCCCATTGTGCCTTCTTGATGTGCTTGTCAAAAATTATTTGACTATACTTGCTTGGTATTATTTTTGAGCTCTCTATTCTGTTCCACTGGTCTATTTGCCTGTTTTTTTGTTTTGTTTTGCTTTTGGCCAGTAACATACTTTTTTGATTATTACAGCTTGGTACTATAATTTGAAATTCAAAAGTGTGATGTCTGCAACTTTGTTATTCTTTCTTAAGGTTGTCTTGGCTATTTGGTATCTCTTGTGGTTCCATATATATTTTAGAATTGCTTTTTTTATTTACTTGAGAAATGCCATTGGGATTTTGATAGAGATTGCATTGACTCTCTATATTACTTTGAGTAGTATGGGGATTTTAACAATATTCATTATTCCAGTCCATAAACATCAGATATCTTTCCATTTGCTTGTGTCTTCTTTAATTTCTTTTCCCAATGTTTTTATACTTTTCAGTGTACAGATCTTTCACTAATTTGGTTAAATAAATTCCTAAGTATTTTACTCCTTTTGATGCTATGCTATCATAAGTGGGATTGTTTTCTTGGTTTCTTTTTTCAGATAGACTGTTGTTGGTGTAAAAAAATGCAAGTAATTTTTTATGTTAATTTTGAGTCCGTCAACTTTATTAAGTGCATTTTTTGAGAACAGCCTAAATTGAGTCTTGGTTTTTTGATTTTAGCTGACAATTTCTGTCTTCTAATTGGGGTATTTAGGCTATTTACATTTAATTTATCATTGATATTGTTAGGCTTAAATCTATCATCTTGTTTATTTTGTATTTTTCTCATCAGTTGTTCCCTTTTATTTGTATGCCTTCTTAAGATTTATTAAATATTTAATATATTTCCATTTTATGTCAATTTTTGCTTGTTAGTGATAGTTATTTGTTTTGTTATTTTAGTATTTTAGTGGTTACTTTACAGTTTATAGTATATATCTTTAATTTTTTGCAGTCCGTCTCTAACTAATATTATGCCACTTCATGAATACTTAATAAAGCTCTATAGTAGTATACTTCCATTTCTACTCCCCTGACTTTGTGCTATTACTGTCATACGTTTAACATCTACATATGTCATATAAACCTTAAACCTTCAGTTATTTTTCTTTAAATACTTAATATTTACTCTTTAAACAAGTATATTTAAATAATATGCAAGACGTTTAAATAATAAAACATATTTTACTTTTGTTTTTACCAGTCTCCGTGCTCTTCATACACTTTTGCAGATCCACATTTCCATATGGTACTTTCTTTGTCATTTCTGTATATGATGCATTTGCTGGTGAATTAAATGATTTCAACTTTCATGTGACTGAAAGTCCTTATTTTGTCCTTAATTTTGAAACATAATTATGCTTCACAAATCATAACCATTACTAATAAGAAAATAAAAATATAAAATGGGATCATACAAAATATTTAATTTTAAAAAGGCATACAGATGGGGGAACAAAGAATTGATGAGAAAAAACCAAAACAAATGAGATGATAGATTTAAATCTAATGATATGAAGGATGTAGAATTCTTGTTTCACCAGTTTTTCTTTTTGCTCAGCACTACCTTAAAAATTTGCTCTATTGCATTCTCTTTGCTCTATTGCATTCTTGTTTTAATAGTTTTCAGTATGAAATTTGTTATCCTTATCTTTGATTACCTGTATATGACATACCTTTCATTCTCTGGCTACTTAAAAAATATAGTCTTTATCACTGTTTTCAAGAAATTTGTTTATGATGTACCGCAGTGTAGTTTTCTTCATATTTCTTATGCTTGGAGTTCATTCATCTTCTTAGATCTGTGAATTTATAGTTTTCCTTAAATTTGGAAAATTCAAGTCCTCATTTCTTTAAATACTTATTTTTTCTCTGCGTTCTCTTCCCCTTTAGAGACTCGACTTACATGTATGCCAGACTGCTCGAAGTTGTGCTACAGCTTACCCATGAGCTGTTTACTTTAACAATTTTATTTTCTTTCTGTTTGATTTTGAGCCATTAAAGGGAAAGGTAGCAGTTTCAAGGAACTTATAAAGGAAAATGGCATATTTACTTTGATAAGCTGTAATTAAAAAAAAAAAAAGTCAGGTCTTTCCTGTCCAAAAGAGTGGCTATCAAAAAATAAGAGAGCTTTTGTAAAAACTGGAAAATGTCAGAGTATTCCTTGTTGAAGTAAACAGTTTGTTTTTGTGTAGAGATTTCCCCTGCCTGAATTTACTGATTTTTCTCTCCATTGTGTTATTTGACATGCTCCTCTATTCTCTGTATTTCATGTAGAGTGGTAGTTAGACCTGGATGATACAATTTTTTTGACAAGAATATTTCATAAGTAGTTGTGTACTTCAGCCAGGAAGCACATAATGTTGATTTTTCTCTTGTGATGTTAACAGCCTTTGACAGTCATCATTATCACTCCATATGGCAATTTAGTTCCAGTAGATGCCTCATGAATGACTCATGGGAGTAAGATGTCTTGAGTTTTTGCTTTTTTAAATAAGAGATTGCCTTAAACCTTTAAATATTAGTCTGGCTGGATGTAAAATTCCTGGCCTCATTCATTTCCTTGAGCATATTAAATATGTAATTCCATTGTCATTTGGCACAAAATGTTGCTGTTAAAATGTCTGATGCCAATCTGATATTTCTTCCATTTTAAATGTCTTGTTATTTTTGTCTAGTGTTATCCACACAAACAAAATAGTTTTTGAAAAATAAGTACTCTTTTTTAAAGTTTCAACTACTGTTCTCAGATTGACCTCTCTTGCTAATCTGTACTTTTTGGAACTTTTTTGTTTGTTGGTTGCCAGTGTTACTAGAAGTGTCATTGTCTCATGCAGCTCATATAGCTGTAAGTGGCTTGTTCCTGCTTTATAACTTTGGGTTTATGAAGATACGTTGTCATCTAGATGTTTTAATAGATATTATATTGCTTGTGGGCTTTTGGGTCTTCCTAGGAGCTCTGTTTATAAGGACAGGGGCTTTCAGGAGGATTAACAAGCAATGCATATGCCATTATGCCTGTTTTCTCAATCTTCCTAGTAGGTTTTGAAAATCTTGGATGTGAGTTTTTTTTGGTGTCTTTATTTGCATTTTCTTTTGTTTTGGTGTTCATGACCTTCAGGATACATTGGCTTTTCCCGCATTTCCCTAGCTTAGACCCACAGCTGCTGACCTCCCACAGCCCTGCTCACCACTACTTTTACTCAGGTCATAAAGGACTCTCCATTACCTGGTGATGTTGAAGATGTTATCCATAGATTCATTTTCTTCCAATTTCATATTTGCTCCGTTTAGTTTTAAGGAGTTTGGAACATTAAAAAAAACTACCCTGCTGCTATGGTCAGTCATATCATTGGAAGTTTATGGAACTTTGTTTCCATATGGAAGTTAATGGAAATTTGTAAAAGTTTTATCACACCATAAATGTCACTATGTCATACTGGTAGTTCCTTTTTTACACTTAAATTGTTTTTGGAATTTATCCTTGTGGACATACACATACATGTATATATAATTTTACAATTTTTCTGTGGTATTTTCCCTTTGTATCAATATGCCACATTTAATTCACTAACTCACCTATTCATTTGCATTTCTGCTATTTCAGATTTTTCACTATAACAAAAAAGACTGCAGTAAAAATTCTGACATATTTCTGTTTGAGATCATGTGATAGTTACTATAGTGTTTATTTATAAAAATTCATCTTTAGTCTTTCAAAAATTAAATCACATAAAAGAGCTTGATAAATGGAATATGGTATACAAATGTCAGGTACTTTAATTATCTGAGATTCTGGCATTTTCTGATTTTTACAAAAGATCTCTTCCTTTTTGATAGTTGCTTTTTTGGACACAAAAGACTTGACTTTATTTTTTTTTTAATGAACAGCTTATCAATGTAAACATCCCATTTCCCTTTACAAGTTTTTTGAAACTGCTCCCTTTCCCTTTAATGACTCAAGAGAGCACACATAAAGAACTGCACAAACATACATGCACACCCCAGAGAGCCTTGTGTGAAAATCTCTCTGTAGGTAGTTTTCTGTGGTGGTTACCCTTTCAGGTTGCTCTAAAACATCCTAAGAAGAGAGAGGAAGGATATATTGGATTCCCTTCCAGGCTCTTCCATCCTATATCAATGTGCTTGGGGCTTCTGATGCGTTCCAAGCAGTTCCAGCCAGGCAACTTTGCCTTGACAGTAACAAAGTTTCTTAGTTTGCACAACATTTATTAATGAATAAGTCAGCCTGACTCTTTGGCATGGAGTCCTTTGCTTTTCATTTGGGTAAATTAACTTAGGAACCCTAAATTCAACTCTTTGAATTTCCTGTGTATTCTTTTGTTGAGGAAGCAGTGATTCTAGTGTTTTCAGATATGGTCCAGGCAGCTGTGACTGCCCCAGATGAAGTTAAGAACATTTCTGTTTTCCCCCGGCTGAGACCTCACACGTTGGTCTCAGTCTCAAAGGAAAAGTCACCAGCTGTTTGGTCAGTACGTTCATTTGTTCAATCACTTGACATGCCTTTATGGAACACCTGCTGTGTGGCCGGCTGTGGTAGAAGCTCAGGATGCAAACACGATGATGATGATGATGATGATGATGATGATGATCACACTGAGCACAATGATGCTGGGTTTAGGTGTGCTTGTTTCCTGGTAATAGCTGGAGAATATGTTTTCCATTTCATGAATATACTACATTTAATTGATCAATTTTACAATTCATGCACATTTAGAATGTTTGTTCCAGTGATTTACATGATTAGCTGCTTTCATCCTCACAATAATCCTAGAGGTTGGCAAAATTGTTCTCACCCCTATTTTACAGATGGGAGGAGGAAGGTACAGAGAGCGAAGCAGTTTTCTTATAAGTGCTCTTACTTGGTGAGCCTGGGATCCCATCCTAGGCAGCCCTATTCCAAAGACCACATGCTCAAGAACTCTGCTCTCTCCACCTGTCCAGAAGTAGTTACTGTCCTAAGGAATTCACAGGCTAAAAGCTCAATATGCAAATAAGTCACTTATAGTACAAAGTAGTAAGAAACAATAGGTGAACACTTACAGGACTGGCCCAGCACAGAGAAGAGGGGACTAACTCACTTAGGTAGGAGGAAGTCTGCTGGGGAGACTTCTTGTTTTGAAGGATGCATAGGCTCAGCCCAATCAATTTGGATTCCTAGAGAAGGCGTCTGTACATGGCAGTGGTGGACTATGTGGACAGTGTGAGCAGTGGTGGACTGTTGACGGTGTGAGCTCACCTACAGCAGGGCAGTGTGGAGGAATGGGAGGCTCCCCAAGAGGGTCCACTTGGGGTCAGAAGTTCAGGCCCTGACACTCTGCCTCTCACGACCTCTGGCAAGTCGCTTAGCTCTTCTGATGTGGTCTTCACTTAACAACCTCACACACTGGCCTCAGTCTCAAAGGGAATAATCAACGCAGAAGTTCCTTGTAAATGGCAAAGTGCTGGGCACTGTGACGGCTGCTAGCACTCCCTGGAAAGGACAAATGAGGCCTGGTGAGTCTCATGGGGGGCAGCGTGAATCATGGCTCTATCGCCTTGCTCCAGTGACTGCCTCCTAAAGCTGCATCTAATCCCTAGGTTCCAGCCTTGAGCTCCTCAGGAAGGGTGTCAAGTATCACCTTTCACCAGGAACTGTTGGTGTTGACCCACAGTCAGGGCCCGGCCAGCGAGGTGAGGCTGTGCTTCTCCGCGCCACTCAGCCATGGTCCCCTTTCTTCCTCCATAGGCAGAAAGCATCTGTTTCTGTACAATAACGAGAGCGGCTCCACTGATAACACAGTGGCTCAACTGGCCCTGACCACCAGAACAGTAGCACTGGTTAACTCTGTGCGCAGAGGCAGGGACTTTCCCTAAAATGGTTCTCAGAAACTGGGAAAGTAAGACTGAGCTGAGGGTTTATCCTAGAAGAATGTGTCAGGATAGCCCTCTTGTTAATAGGTTTCATCCATGATTCAGTCTGTAATTCCAAGAAGTCTTATTTTTTAGACCTAACAAGCTCTCCATCAATAATGGCTGGAGAAAGACTAAAGAGAATATTTTAAAAACTGAAACCTGCAATCTCCTGATGATGGAGACCAAAAATGGAAATAATCACAGAAATTTCTCGAGGTCCTCAGTCCCTCCAGTTTCCCAGGCTCCCTCTTGAGAGAGCTACGTTCCATTCAGACCAGGGGGAATTTGCATTGAGGGGTCCATCTGGGTGTACTCTGCTGAACCTAGCAGCCAAGCTGGCCAGAGGAGTCCCCGCTTGCATGGCGGATGCTGATGTTGGCCGGGAAGCCTCCCCTCATTCAGCTCTGCGTCATTCTTGGGAATGGGTAGTGGCCCCTGTGTTCTCCTGAGTTTGGGGTAGCTTCCTTCCCTGGCGAAGTTGCAGTGAGGAGGCCACTGGGCGTGGCAGTCTGGAGTTCAGTGGATCCTATGCTTGCTGTAGAGCTCCCTTTAACTCTGGGTCTGCTGGGAATATGTGACCATGAAATGTACTGAGAAGAGGCAGCACCACATCTTTGGATAAAGACGCTCCACCAAACTAACCGACTAAGGTCATGACCCCAGGGTGATTCCCAAGCCCAGAGCCATGTCCACCCTGGACCTCCCTACCCAGCCATGCTACCTGTGTCTAGGTCTGGGGGCAACTCAGCTCTGCTTCTCTCAGAAGCTTCTGGCCAAATAATGGTCTGTCCTGCCTTGGCTGTGGTAAGGCTGTCACACAACCCATTTCTGGAAACTTTCATGGTGATGGTCGGGTTGGACGACCTGCTGCCTTTAACTCAGTGTCCTGGATGTCACCTGAAAGGCATCAGCTTCACAACATCCCACATCTTGAGGCTCTGAGCCCCCTGCTTGCTTCCTGGCAATGTGTGCTTAGTCAGCTTCATGGTTGCTTCAAGCTTCCCACTTACGATGCCTGTATCTTTGTTCAAGTTCTTTTAACATGTTTTGTTCCTCCAAATTGTGCCATTTGAATTTGGTTTTACTTTGACTGACTATGATATTTTATGGAAATACATGATGATAAGCCCCCAGCGACTTGCATCCCCCTTAGCTGAAGTTTGAATGGGAGCCCTGAGCTGCACACTTCAATGGTGCTGAAAGAGGGTCCCAGAGAGGCAAGCAGGTGCATTTGGGCATGCGCAGCTCTGGCCAGCGGTACCCTTTGCTTTATTCTTCTCAGTGTATGACCTCCAGACCTCCCAGCTCACTCATAGTCATAGCCAAAGTCACATTTTGCCCTAATCTCCTACTCCCCTCCCCCTACTCCGTGGGGCACACCGGCCTCCTGCCTCCTTGGCCATGCCAGACACTGGCTCACCTACCTGGATGCCTTTGCACACCTGTCCACAGCATGGCGCCATCACCTCTTCCAGGTCTTTGCCCAAAAGTCACCTTCTCGGGGACTTGTTCTTCACCATTTGATTATTTAAAATTACAGCAGATTCCTAGAACCAACCATACCTTTTGCTCTTTTATTTTTTTTGCCCTTCTCACCACTGAGCATGCTCTTTATTGATTGTGTATTTCTCCCAACTACTGTGTAACCCTTAGAATATAGATTTTTTTCTTTACAACTTTTATTTTTGGCTCAAGGGGTACAAGTGCAGGTTTTTTACATGGATAAATTGCATGTCGTGGGGGTTTGACATACAGATTACTTTGTCTATAATAAGTAGTAAGCACAATAGCCCATGGGTAGTTTTTAATCTTCATCCTCCATCTTCCACTCTCAGGTAGGCCCAGTGGTCCTTGTTCCCTTTGTGTCCACGCATATGCGGTGATCAGCTCCCACTTCCACATGAGATCATGGAGGACAGGTGTCTGTCTGGTTTGTTACCTTCCCAGTACCTGGGCAAGAGTGTGCATGAACTAATATGGAATAAAAACTTTCTAAAGAATAAATGAATATTATATCCTCATATTATATAAAGAATATCATTTGAAGTATTTCTCCTTTTGTAACATTTCTCCAAGTAAAAATTAAATGTCTCTAGTAGAATAACTCTAAAACAACAAAAAACTTCATTTATCCATAGATACATTTTTAAGACATCTTTTTACTTTATTTTTAAAATTTTTTTATTGTTTTAAATTATACTTTAAGTTCTAGGGTACATGTGCACAATGTGCAGGTTTGTTACATATATATACTTGCGCCATGTTGGTGTGCTGCACCCATCAGCTCGTCAGCACCCATCAACTCGTCATTTACATCAGGCATAACTCCCAATGCCATCCCTCTCCCCTTGCCCCTCCCCATAATAGGCCCCGGTGCGTGATGTTCCCCTTCCAGAGTCCAAGTGATCTCATTGTTCAATTCCCACCTATGAGTGAGAACATGTGGTGTTTGGTTTTCTGTTCTTGCGATAGTTTGCTGAGAATGATGGTTTCCAGCTGCATCCACGTCCCTACAAAGGACACAAACTCATCCTTTTTTATGGCTGC
>NW_012117044.1:1253410-1253955 GCF_000951035.1 Colobus angolensis palliatus | reverse complement strand
TTTTCTACTTATGGCTAGGCAATTTTCCCAGCACCATTTATTAAATAGGGAATCCTTTCCCCATTTCTTGTTTTTCCCTTGTCAAAGATCAGATGGCTGTAGATGTGTGATATTATTTCTGAGGGCTCTGTTCTCTTCCATTGGTCTATATCTCTGTTTTGGTACCAGTATCATGTTGTTTTGGTTACTGTGTAGCCTTGTAGTATAGTTTGAAGTCAGGTAGAGTGATGCCTCCAGCTTTGTTCTTTTGACTTAGGATTGTCTTAGCAATGCAGGGTCTTTTTTGGTTCCATATGAACTTTAAAGCAGTTTTTTCCAATTGTGTGAAGAGTCATTCGTAGCTTGATGGGAATGGTATTGAATCTATAAATTACCTTGGGCAGTATGGCCATTTTCACAATATTGATTCTTCCTATCCATGAGCATGGTATGTTCTTCCATTTGTTTTTTGTCCTCTTTTATTTCACTGAGCAGTGGTTTGTAGTTCTCCTTGAAGAGATCCTTTACATCCCTTGTAAGTTGGATTCCTAGGTATTTATTCTCTT
>NW_012117044.1:1180737-1249010 GCF_000951035.1 Colobus angolensis palliatus | reverse complement strand
GTCTGTTGGAGATTGCTTGAGGTCCACTCCAGACCTGTTTGCCTGGATATCAGCAGTGGAGGCTGCAGAAGATAGAATATTGCTGAACAGCGAGTGTTGCTGTCTGATTTTTGCTCTGGAAGCTTCATCTCAGGGGAGTACCCCACCGTGTGAGGTGTGAGGTGTCGGTCTGCACCTAGTAGGGGATGTCTCCCAGTTAGGCTACTCAGGGGTCAGGGACCCGCTTGAGAAGGCAGTCTGTCCGTTCTCAGATCTCAGCCTCCATGCTGGGAGATCCACTGCTCTCTTCAAAGCTGTCAGACAGGGTCATTAACATCTGCAGAGGTTTCTGCTGCTTTTTGTTTAGCTATGCCCCGTCCCCAGAGGTGGAGTCTACAGAGACAGACAGGTCTCCTTGAGCTGAGGTGGGTTCCATCCAGTTAGAGCTTCCCGGAGGCTTTGTTTACCTACTTAAGCCTCAGCAATGGGGGGCGCCCCTCCCCCAGCCTCGCTGCTGCCTTGCAGTTAGATCGCAGACTGCTGTGCTAGCAGTGAGGGAGGCTTCATGGGCATGGGACCCTCTGGGTCGGGTGTGGGATATAATCTCCTGGTGTGCCGTTTGCTAAGACCCTTGGTAAAGCGCAGTACTAAGGTGGGAGTTACCCCATTTTCCAGGTGTTGTGTCTCAGTTTCCCTTGGCTAGGAAAAGGGATTCCCTTCCCCCTTGCACTTCCCAGGTGAGGCGATGCCTTGCCCTGCTTCAGCTCTCACTGGTCGGGCTGCACCAACTGACCAGCACCAATTGTCCAGCACTCCCCAGTGAGATGAACCTGGTACCTCAGTTGAAAATGCAGAAATCACCCATCTTCTGTGTTGTTCGCGCTGGGAGCTGGAGGCTGGAGCTGTTCCTATTCGGCCATCTTGCCTACATCTTCCTCTTTTTACTTTTTTGTAAAAGTTTTGAAAAACTTTTTTTCAGGCAATAAAAGTGATTCAGAATCATTGTAAAGAGTTTTTAAAAGGTACTATTCTTTTTAAAATTAGTAATTCGTAATAATCCCAGAGTCAACCACTGTTAGCACTTTGCTGTATTTCCTTTTGTATTTTTATCTATGCATGCACATTTGCATGGACACACACACATACTTCTATAAATACTTAATGATATTTGTCTACACACACGTGTGTGTGTGTGTGTGTGTGTGTGTGTGTATTTAGTTTGGAATTGTACTATGTTTACTTTTATCATGTACTATGCCAAGAACATATTATGTATTGTTCATTGCTGGTCTTTCCGGAACACTATGTTCAGAGATATATTATCATTTCACCACATATAATCTATCATAATTTAACTAGTATGCTATTGTGGATAATAAGTGTTACGTTTTCATTATCTATTGAGTTTATTGGTCTTTAACAGCTCTCACTTTTATCTATTCTAATTCCTTTAGCTTATTTTGCTTGTATATTTTACCTATCAATAACTTCAAAGTTTAGTCTTTTGTTCTTATGTTCTTTCAGAATGGCATTTTCTTGACTCTCAGTGGTTTTGTCCCATGGCCTGTTTACCTTTAGTTCCTTGATTCTACCTGTCTCATCTTCTTTGTATTTTCTAGAGTAGATCCCATTTCCAGAATGTGTTTCCTGGCAGGCTTTCACTGTGGTGAAGTGGGAACAACGTGATCCCACAGCCCACTTCCTACTCTGTCAGAACCCCCTCCTCAAAGAGCACGCTCAGGACCTAGAGTTCTTCCCCCTGTGGCTGGCCACGTTACAGTACCCTCTGGAATCACATTCCCAGCCCTCCCTTGCTGAGAAAGGAACATTCCATGTTCTAGAGTCTCTAACATGTGCAGCCCCTGATGATGAGCAAGAATGTCCCCCCTTACCCAGCCTTGTCGGAGCCAAGTGAATGAAGCCCAGGCAGGCCTGGAGAAGCTGCCTGAGGAGCCTCAGTATTCAATGCTGGCATCGTTTCTCTCTCAGCCCCTGTCTCTGTCACTTTGAAGCTTTCTACTGGTTTCCTTTGAGTCCCCTCAGCTCCCCAGTCAGATCAAGGAAGAGCTGGTTGTTGCTCTCACAGACTTCAGGAACAAGCAGATCTGAGCACCTTGAGGGTCAAACAGACCTACCTCAACCACAGCATTAAGGAGGAGATCCACTTCCTAAAAGTGTGGGGAGACGGCTATTGGTGGGATGCTCTATTCGCATCTGTCTCCACTGCTTGTCCACAGAACGGCTCCCTGTATTCTGGGATTAGCGTTCCCTGGCTTCTCTGAGCTTCCTGCAGTTCACGACAGGCTGTTTCCCTTGATGGAAGCCTTTCCTCTTCTTCCACATCTGGCTGACTGCATGTCCTTTGGAGCAAGCCCTCTGGACTGAGGACTCGAATCTCTGATTGATCCACCCACTACTCAGCTCCATGGCCTCAGTGATGTCCATGAGCCTCTTGACACGGGACCCATTCACAAGGGAAGGCACCTCCCCACAGATGCACCTGAAAGCTGTGGACCCTGTGATTCTCAGGAATTCGGCTGACTGATGGAGCAATCCTTCCCAGGTGGGTGGAGGTGAAAGACTCCCCTTGATCCAGACACACGGGTACTCCGTGGGTTTCTTGATGGCGCCAGTTCTTCTGAAGTATGGATTTTACTCCTTGGTGTTGTCTGATTAGATAAACTCTTCAAGATAAAGATCCGGACATATTGGCAAGGGACCTGGCTCAAATTTAAAGTTTTAGGCCCTCTTTTCTCTCCAGGTATGTGAAGAAAATACCTTTGGCAAAGGTCTTGGTGGGCTGGCACCTGTATCTGCTTAGCTTCTGGAAGAACTGGCTCATGCCCTGAGAATCTGCTTCTCCCAGATCTGGTCTAGAAGTCTCATTAGATGTACGATCTACATACTGGTCAGGGTGCATTCCATCTACTCGGTATCTCAGTCCCATTGCAATCCAACTTTAACCTTGATTCTCTGCCCCAGGAGGGGGATGGTTATCTGAGAAGACACATCACTAGGCCCAGCCTCGGGCTCATGGGCCTGCCTGGAGCCGTGGGCCATCCTCTGGGTGGTTTACAGCCACAGTTGGGAGTGACGTTGAGTTCAAGGGTTTGCTAGTTTGTAAGTGAATTTTATTGCTGTAATATTCTCACTCACTTGCCCTCTGATGTGCTTCCTTAGGCAGAAGGGAAGGTCAGGGTGACTCAGTGGTGCAGAAATTATCTTGATTCTTGGGCACCTCCAGGACGCCATGTGGGCTCTGGGTCCAAGGAAAGCAATGACACTCATGTTAGGACCCTGAATACTCAAGTTCAGCCTCTGCCTTTTTGTAAATAGTAAATCCACCTGAGGTTGTGTACATCCCAAAGGGGAAATGTGCCTTTTCCACCCTGTTACACAGCGTGGAGGTGCATTTACAACTTGAATGTGAGAAATTCACCCCCAGCTGGGGACCAAGGCCAAAGGACCTTCTTACTGTCAGGCTTCTCTGCTGCAGGCCTGATGTGCATGGCAGACTCACACCTCTGACGATCTCAGCCAGATGGGACAAGGGCCATTCAGGTGGGAATTCAATTTCTGGACCTTATAGTGTAGTCATACCATGAAATGTTATGTGGTTATTTAAAAAGCATGCTTTTGGGGTTATTTTAAGACATGGGAAAATGTTCCTAGTACTTTACAAAGTTGAAGAAAAGGACAGGGCCCTCAGCTGCTTCCTCACTACGACCCTCGTTTTGTTATCTGTATAATAGCCATATCAAAATGCTGATCATAGATATTTTTGGGTGACTTCATTATAGGAACTTTCTAATATTTTTCAATGTCTACACTGTATGTGAATTATTTTGTAATGAGAAAAAGACACATTATTGAATTAATATGTTTTTAAAAAAACTATTAAAATTATGAATTTCATAATTAATAATGAAGCCCCACCCATGGACTCATGACCCATTCTCAAAAATTACCCCAAATGTGGGCTAGTATCCCATATATGAGTATATGAGTATAAAGCAACGGCAGTGCTGGTTGCTGGCGCTGATGTGTGGGGGCTGGGGTGTGGGGCTGCGCCTGCTGCCTGGGGAAGGTGAGCCTCACTCCTCCGGGAACCGTAACTTTAACTGGAGCAGAGTTGTTGAGGCAGTGGGAGTGGGAATGAGTGCGCAGAGTGTTCCCCAAGACTGATTGGAGCCAGAACCTACAAAGGGGATTAAAAAAATTAAAAAGTAATCCTGGCAGCCTAATGAAACAGAGACCTTCTCAGCAGTGGAATGGGGGAGCAATGCCCAGCCATGATGTCACCACGGCCGGCCGCAGCTCTTTCCAGACACCTGCCAGACGCTAATTAGTCCAGGCCTCCAGAGCAGGGATCCAGGCGGGAGCAGAGGGAGCAGAGGTCATTTTCCCCAGGACATTTGCAACCTGTCAGAGTTTAATGCCCTGTCCCCACACCCAGTCAGTAGAGTTTTGGTTTCTATATGCAGAAGGGGACAAGAATTGTCATAGCCAGCTGACTCAGCCCTTAAATTCATCATGCCAGTTGTGGTAGAGACCACATTGACTGTTTGATCTTCAAGAATCTCACGATAAGCACTTCCTGCATGGGGTCAGGCTTCGGGGAGGCAGTGGTGGCAAGACAGGGCAGGCTCTGCAGGGGCACTGACCTCCCACTGCGGGGCACCAAGTCCCCAAGGACAGTGGGGACTGCTCTTTATTTGCTTATTTCCAGGGGCCCCACCAGCCTTCATGTTGCCCTGTGTAGCCAAAGGGCCATGTCTATGCATAGACACATGTCATCTGGGTTTCCCAAGAGTGGAAGAGACCAAAACTGAATTCTGAGTTTCCCAGTTTCCAAATATTCAGCCTGTCTTGATGATGTGAGCAAGCCCTCCTGTGTGGATGGAGTCACAGAGAGCTGGGCCCTGCTCATGGCTTCCCTCTACCTGCTTTTGGGGCCACAGCTAGACATCAATCACTTCTCAGCAGTGGACCTCACCCCTTCCTAGCTAAGAGCCCCAAACTCAACCCAGGACCATTCAGATTCTTTAGGCTACTTTAGAGAATCTGTACAAACCTATATAGAAAAGGAATTAGGAAACTTTAAAATGAAAACTAGGAGAAGGGACTAGCTCTCCATGATTCCAAAATGTATTTTAGGTTTCCATGGAAAATGGTGCCTGGTAAGAATTCCAGATACAACCTCCTCTCCCTTTACATGAAAAGACCTAGGAAGAAACAGAAATGCTTGGACACTAACAGATTCTTACTGCATGTGTATTGCATACCAAGTATCATGCTGGGTACTTCCAGCAGCTCATCAAGGTTGGCGGAGTAACTGACCCCACTTACAGAGGACACTCACCCGCCCAGGCACCCACAATCCCACAGACTCAGCCAGCAAGGGGCACACTGGGTGTCATGTCCAGCCCTTCCTGGAACCCAGGGCTGTGTTCCTACTGAGGTCACTCATCTGGTCTTCAGAATCCTGGGGGAATTTCCACAACATGAGAACCTAAGGGGCTGAACCAAGAATCACGTGCAGAAGCTGGCAGAGTCCGAGCCTGGGACAGATGGGGAAGGACAACGGCTTGGTGCCTGTGGTCATCTCTCCCCTCACAGGCCCATGTGGTTGGCACTCAGGCCACAGTCTTAGGTTGGAGCTGTGGTTACTTTTTGGAGGTTTCATAGGAAGGCTTTGATAGCTGACCTCAATCATTCTCTCCCAGCCCAAGATGGAGCAAATCCATCAGCCTTGTTCAAAGACCAGTACCTTCCTCTGTCATGGCTCAAAACCCAGGCCATGACCAAACCCTGCCATACCTGGCAAGGGAACGACTGTTGGCATTGACCAGAGAACTGTTCCCTGTACTGTTTCCCTGACCTCTTTCCTCCACCTGATTTCCCCAAAAACCCTCTCTTTCTAGATCTGTTCAGGGGAGCCAGAGAGTAGCAGATGAGAGGCAGTAGCACTATCTCCAAATTCTTCCCTCACAGTCTGCCCCTGCAATGTCTTCTCTACACAGTAGCTATGGTGAGACTTTTAAAACATACATTCAGCCCTGTACCTCCTCTGCTGGTGCTCTCAAATAGCCCCATGGACTTCTCGTGTTGTAAAAGCCTCTCCTCCCCACCCACTCCACTCCTGACTCTAGAGGCCTTGCTCTTCCTGCAAATCCCAGGCGAGCTCTGACCTCAGGGCCTTTGTGTGTGCTGAGCCCCCATCCTAGGATGTGCTTTGGCCAAATGTGCTCATGCTCTGCTATGTCCACTGTTGGCTCGGACAAGGATGAGTTCTCTTTGTCTTTTACCAAATGAGGACCTCGATTTCTGAAATACTAGTAATGTAAAAAAGAGTTCTGGCTTGAACTTGAGAAGTTGAATTTATCTGACCTTATGAAATCTCTTGAGAATACTTAAGGGTGATTCAGCGAAGGGGAAGTGAACTGAACTTCCCTCTCTTAAGTGATCCACAAAGGAGAGGAAGGGAATCCAGAACTTTCAGGAGCAAAGTCATATGTTAGAAAGGTGTCCATCATATATTCATTCAATAGACACGTACTGAGCACTGAGCTCATGAGTTAGGAGGTGGGGACCCCACCCCGAATCAGAGAGCAGTCCCACTCTCAACGAGCTGATGGCTGGCCTAACTGAGGAGACAAATGTTAAGTGACTATACAAACAATTATAAAATCCTAGGTATCATAAGTGCAGTGAAGGTGACATGGGCAGTTTTAGGTCTGTCTGGGAGGTCAGGAAGGGCTTCCCCAGGAAAGGGACATTCGTTGTAGAATATGAAAGATAAGTTGGAGAGATGCTGACTAGCATTGAGAGATCCATGGCTTCCACCCTTCGGTGCTCACTAGTATCATTCAGTGAAACAGAAAACACCAGGAGACAGGAAGGCCTGGTGTGGGTAGATGGGGAAAAGAACAAGTTCTGTTTGGGACTTTACTGTGAGATTCATTTGAACCAGAGAAGAGCGAATATCAAGTATAGAATTGGATATTACTAGATATACCAAGGACAATATGCAGACAAAAGCGTGGAAATGTGAGGAGTGGTCTGGCTCAAGGGACATGTTTGCGAGTCACCACCATGCTGTGCGGTAACCGAAGCCCTAGGTGCACATGAGTTCTTCTGAGGACAGAGTGCAGATGGCACAGAGAAGGAGGCCTGGGGGCCACCTTGAGTAGCTCTAACATTCCAACTGTATGTAAAGAAGGATGAGTTTGCCAAGAAAGCAGAGACATTTCCTGATCAGCAGGAGGAAAAGCAGGAGAGAGTGCGTTGAATGAAGTCGAGGGAGGATTCTTTGGACTATTGATGTGACATTTTTGTAAGTCTAAAATTATTTCAAAACAAACAGTAAAAATCAGTTTATTAGGGCTTATTAGGATGGAGGAGGGCACAGCTTCTCCATGGTAGATAACTGCTCCCCATCAATAGGGACCTTCCTTAGCAGGGGTCCTCATCTTCCATATGCTCTTCAAAGAGTCACTTAACTCCTCAAAGATTCCTCCTCCTCATGCCCCTACACTTATCTCTGCATTCAAACCCGTGTCATTCCAGGACATAAACTGTGAAAAAGGGGTGGATCATTTATTTTTCAACACTTTATATTTAAGGAAATGCTATTGGCTTTTAAATGTATGCTACATTTTAATATATCCCCACTTATTTATTAAACAAACATATACATACATTTAATTGAGGACACTACTACCAATTTGTACCAGTCAGGATAGGCCAAGTTTGATGGTAACAAACAAGCCCGAAGTCCTGAGGGCTAAAAGAACAAAAGTTTGCTTTCTGCTCATCAGAAAGTGTGGGTGCTCCATCTAGTGTGGGTTGTGGGAGAGCTTGGTTTGTATTTATCACTCTAAGACCTCTCCATCTTGACAATTGTTTCCATGATTGCTGTGATGGGGAAGTCAGGGCTCAGTCAAGCACTGCAGCTGGGTGCTTCAGTCTGGGAGCTACACACATCGTTTCTGCTCACCCTTCATTAGCTGCAGGCAAGCACTGGTTGTGCCTGACTTCATGGGAGTGTGGAAGTATCCTTCCTGTGTGCATGAAATAGAAGAAATCCAGAACCAGTCCATGCAATGTGAGATTCTACCACAAGCAATAAAAGTCAGTAAAATCTCAACACTGTGGCAGAAACAGCTAATTGCTTAGTCAGTGTTCATACTCCTCTACTTCCTAATAGCACTCTTGTATGTCAATACCTACTGAAAAGTATCTTAACTCTACAGATACCCTATTAGCTAAGGGGGGACATATGACCCAATTTTGGGTGTTTGGACGGAATCAGAAGTCACTAGGGGTGAGGCTTAAAGCAAAAAAATCTTTTTGCTGATCTGACAATGCTGGCTTGTGCCTTTGGCCTCTGTCCTTCCCCTGCCGTCCATCTTCTTCCTCCCATCTTGGACCCTGGACATGGTGGGAGCACGGCAGCCATCCTGTGATCCCAGCACAGGAGCCTCACCCTGAGGATGGTGCGGCAGGACTACTTATGGGGACTGGTCTTGGCAATGGTGTTGAGCCGCTAGATCAGCTGTGGGCTTCTTCCCCTACATCGCTGCAGACAAATAAGCCAGCACTGTTAGGTGCTCTGTTACTTGCAGACAAACCGAATCTAAATGATGCAAATAAAACATTTCTATTATCACATGCCATAAATAATGATGTATTCATACAGTATAATTCTGGGCATTTTAGAAATATTTACAAAAATTGTCACAATAACATCACCTTTTAGGTAGTTAAATGGCAAACTTTCTATAATGAATTTAGAACAATTTTTCTACAGGAAAACGGAGGGAAAATAAAATATTATCTACATGTAAGACCCACTTTAGGGAATAAGTTTTATGCTTTGAACTTCTTGTAAAACTAATCAATCTAACGTAATAATTTAAGACATTAAAGTTAGTTATTCAAACATTGATAGTGATAAATATAGCAGTTGTATCCATTCCTCTTCCAGGTAATTAAGACATTCTGGTTTTTTGATGTAAATTATTTTTTAAACATGCAGTTCATTTAGCAATACATGCATTGACAGCTGCACCTTCCAAAAAACTTAAAAAACCAGGGAACACAACATTAACTTGTTACTAAACTAAAAGAAATTTAGCTGAGATAGTGTTTCGGAAATTGCTAGGGAAATAGCCTGTTCTTTGAAAAGAAAATGAAAGCATTTACTGGGGCATAAAATCAAATTCATTATTTGGCAAATTTCTTGCTAAAATACCATGTCCACATGCATCTCTATCCCAGTAATTCTGTTTTGTTGTGAATTATGTAGAACTTATTTTAATGTGTTTGCTTTACTTAAAAAAAGGAATGAATTATAGTAATCTTTTCATCATGCTTGCCTCACCGGAGTGGAGCTCTTAGGAGAGCTGTTCCAGGTGTAAGAGCCCCATCGCAATCCTTCCGCCTTTCTGAAACGCCCATGCAGGATCTTGAGGGCCTCTGGCCAGCGTTATTTTTTTTAATCTCCCCCATTCCTTTAAACTTTATTTATATGAATAAAAGAACCTGAGACAATTTAGCTCAATTTTAATATTTTCCAAGCATTATTTTGACCAGGTAGCCAGGTTTAAGTAATGAACATTGACAGTGTCCATTATATAACTACACTTGAAGTTGTTAAGGACTTAACCATTTTCTAATATTAGCCTATTTTCTACACTGCTTTTCACATATATGCCCATTAAAAAATGGAATGTCTGTTACATTTATTGGTTTGTGAGTGTTTCTAGAAAACTGCAGTATGTGTGAAGGCCAATTTCCATGCTGGCATTGCATACATTCAAATATTAACGCACAGAGGCACAGAATTAGAGAAACAAGAGAGCATATTCAAACACTAGCATGCCCCATTCCCCTTTTTATTGCTTGTTTGCTTAGTACTTCTTAAAACAAAAAGAAAGAATTGAATTCAGCGTTCAACTACCAAAGAAAGAGTAACAGCAGGGCACATACTCAGGGCTCGAATGAAATTGTAAGCACAGTAGACATTGGTATAACCTTATTATCCAAAACTCTTCTCAACCAGGGACTTCCTTGGTAACAATATGATTTATGTTGAAATATACACAATAAATAACAATGTGTTCTTTGGGAATTTAAGAACTCAGACTATCCAAATTTGAATTCAGGTCTGTAGGAAGTGAGAAGCCTGTACTAAGCAACTGTGCTACATTTCTGCTGCAGTTAGGTTATTTTGGACAATTATACCTAAACCATCCTTGGTTTCATCCAGCAAAATGTATAGAGTACAAACAGGAAAGCATGCCAGCCAGTTAGGGGTTTAATAACGTGTGGTTTTTATTCTCTTGCTCTGAAAACTTGTATCAAAAAAATTTTAAATTAAGGGAAATAACTCAAGATTTATAGGCCTCGTGTGCTTTAAAAAAGAAAAAAACGTACCCACTAATTTGCTCAGATATAGCAGGCTTAATGGTTCCATATTTTGAAAAGCTGTTAAGAATGGTTTCTAACGCAGGAGAAGGAAAACATCCACTATCCCTTTTCAGAATTTAAATGGAGGGCAGAAACATTCTTTACACCCAAAACCAATGGCAGCAGTTCAAATCTGACCAAGGTAAATGTAGATGGAGATGTTCTAAACACAGCTAGGACTCAGCAAGTCTAGCACACTAAAATCATATGATTACATTTTAAATGAAAATGCACAAAAACCAATTAGAAATTTTGAGATTTTTTTCATTTGAAGGTAATCTTAATGCTGTTAAATTCACAAATGCTAATTTAAATACCCAATCCTATTTGTCTAAAACACACACTGCAAACACACAAATTATCTATTCTCTCCACATGTCAGCGCCCATTCATACCATGGTTTGGAAATGGGGAGAATAGATTCCCCTTAAACTGCAAGTCAGCAGTTGTCTCTTTACAGTTAACTTTAGCAAAATTCATACAAAATAGTGATTAACAATGATCTTTGTTACTTGTTAACTCACAAGGAAACACCTTCAAAACTGCAGTTTGTTAAGGTTTCTGTATTAAAATGTAGAAAAATTGAACTAAACAAGTAACGAAAAGTTAAAAATTCCTTAATTTTTTATTTCTGGTACCACTACCACAATTTACAGGGCAATATACCTGATGTAATGAAAAGAAAAAGAAAAAGACAAAGCCACAACAGAAAGACCTCTGGAATGTACATCTAATTGACACTACATTGCATTAATCAATAGCTGCACTTTGTGCAAACTGTGGCTATGACAGTCCTGAACAAGAAGGGTTTCCTGTTCAAGCTGCAGTAACTTTTCTGACTACGGATCATTGTTCCTTCTATGGCAGATTTCTACAATTCCTCTAATGCATTTCGGGCAACTGTCTCAAAGTAACCTGCAGCTTTCCTGACAACTCCTCGCTCTCTCTCCTTCTAAGAGTTGTAGCCCTTTTCTGGTGTTTTAAGAACCTCCTGCTACCATATCCACCACTTCCACCACCAGATCCATAACCACCACCATAGGGACTGCCTGAGCTTCTTCCATGAAAACTACCCCCCATTCATGGGCCCATAATTTGATTGCTGTTGTCCACTGTAATTTCCAAAATCATTATCGTTCCCACCACCACCATAGCTCCCACCGTCAACATTTCCTCCTTCATGGTAACCATCATATCCTCCACCACCTTGGTTTCCATTTCCATATCCTGGTCCACCACCACCATAGGCCCCTCTACTACTATAAACAGGACCACCGCCATAGTTGCCACCATTACCTCCAAATCCATTATATCCACATCACCTCCTCCATAACTACCTCTGCTGCCACCACCTCCACCACCACAGCCTCCTCTTCCACTAAAGTTTCCACCACTGCCCAAATTACCTCCACCACTTCCAAAGTTTCCTCTGTGACCCATAAAATTGCCAGATCCACCTCCACGACCCCTCTGTGATCCAGCAGACTGCATCTCTTGTTTAGAAAGGGCCTTTTTCACTTCACAATTACGCCCATTAATAGTGTGGTATTTCTGAACAACAATTTTATCAGCTGTATCATGATCATTAAAAGTTACAAAAGCAAATCCTCTCTTTTTTCCACTCTGTCTTCTATAACTTCTATGGTTTCAATCTTGCCATACTTTTCAAAGTAGTATGTCAAATTATATTCTTCTGTATTTTCTTTAATACCACCAACAAAAACGTTCTTCACTGTTAGATGGGCACCAGGCTTTACAGAATCCTCTCTAGAAACAGCTCTCTTTGGTTCCACTACAGGCCCATCAACCTTGTGTGGTCAAGCACACATTGCTGCATCCACCTTTTTAACACAAGAATAAGTCACAAAACCAAATCCCCTGGAACGTTTTGTTTGGGAGTCTCTCATTACCACACAATCTGTGAGTGTGCCCCATTTCTCAAAATGTTCTCTTAAACTATCATCTGTAGTTTCAAAGCTCAGACCACCAATAAACAGTTTTCTCTACTGCTCTGGTTCCTTTGGATCATGGCCCTCCTCCCCCTGGCGGCGAGTCGGGCTGGGGGCGACTGGGAGGCGGTTTGACCTCCATTTTGAGACAGGACTCACCTCTTCCAACTCGAGTTCAATATGGGACCCAGAGGAAGGTGACCAGCATTTTCATTTAGACAACTCTGCCTGGATCAGCACACTTTCCCTCTGCAGTTCAGGACTTACTCTGAACTTACATAATAACTTGTTCTGACTTCAGGAAAAACCACATTATCTTGCAGTATCTCAATCGAGCCACTGACATGGGCCTGAAAATGGCTTTTTAAATGGTGAGATGAGGCCGGTATGTACTTTTGGATCAAAAGTGAAGTAAGGAGGAGCCAGGGAAGATGAGAGTTGCTGGTAATTTTGGTGCTCTAGATGCCCTAGACCTGGGAATGGGAGGAGGGTCAGGGATGCTGGCTGGAAAACATTTTTTCCTGAGCTGTGGACATTTCAATATTTCTCACTCCACATTTCTACCACATTTGGTTATTCTTTGAACATGTTTTGCATATTTTACTTGCATGCAAATATTCTCCCCAAATCCACTATTTCAGTGCTAAGCAGCCCAGCTCCAGTCCCGTCTTCTCTGGGAGCTTTCCAGATCTCGCCATCTTCCTCTGAGATACCATAGCTTTCTGTCTGTGTTTGACTGTGCCATGTCTTGAGCCTGCCCTCTCACTGTTCTGCCAGCTCTTAGAAGGCTGGCATCATTCTTATTCTTCTCTGACTGTCCCAGGTGTTTGGCACGCAGTGGATGAATCTAGAAAGAGCTTCATGTGTGCTTGAACAGAATGAAAGGACAAGCTGTGATTTTCTTCTCTGTGCGGCTGATGCCTTCTCTGTCCCGTCCAGAAGCAGGATTGCGTTGAGATCCCTGGAGTTGTTTGTGGCCCTTGTAAAATTAAACGCCAAGAGAATCTTGGTTAACAGAAGAAATGGAGAAGGATCAACTTCTAGTTTTCTATGCCAGAGGTCAGGGCATTGCTTCTTCTCTGTGAATTGTTCTGACTTGCTGAATTGAAACTTTCTTTACTTTTGGGCAGATAAGAGTAATTTGGGGGCAGATAAGAGCTTCTGGGAAGTTGTCATTGCAAATGGCTTGGCAGTGATGCTGCTATAAAATGATTATCCAGGACTTGTTTTTTTCCTAGTTTGAATTATTTTAAAAAACCTAAGAATTACTTGATTTAAATATAATAGGTCAAGACCTTCTGGCACTACTGAAACTTCTGAGTGGCCCTCAGATGGTCGCTTGAGAATCTATTCAGACAACCCAGCAGTTGGCAGATGTAACACTCATCATGCCTCTGCACTCTTTTGTCATTAGTTGATTACACAACAAGTATCAGCGGGCTGGGCACGGTGGCTCAAGCCTGTAATCCTGGCACTTTGGAAGTCTGAGGTGGGCGGATCACAAGGTCAGGAGATTGAGACCATCCTGGCTAACACGGTGAAACCCCGTCTCTACTGAAAATAAAAAAAAATTAGCCGGGTGTGGTGGTGGGCGCCTGTAGTCCCAGCTACTTGGGAGGCTGAGGCAGGAGAGTGGCACGAACCCAGGAAGCAGAACTTGTAATGAGCCAAGATCGTGCCACTGCACTCCAGCCTGAGCGACAGAGCGAGATTCCTTCTCAAAAAACAAACAAACAAACAAACAAAAAACAAATAGCAAACATGAAGTTGTGTGCCCTAGCAAAGGAATCAAAGAGCAAACTTTTACATGTAGGTCAGCAACTGTTGGTGTGCTCCATGGGGAATTTACCCTCAGGGCACACTTGAGTCCCCACTGCGCCACCATCACTGCTGACCTCCCTGCCCAGGGGAAGGACTCCGTGTTCCTCTCCCAGGCAGATTCTCCCTCCTCATGCCACTTGTCCTCCCCACCTCCCATTTACTTATGTGCATCAACACAAAGCTGTCCATGGACTCTCTCCTTTGTTCTGGAGTTATCACTCTGGGAATAAAAAGGAGAGTGGATGGACCATGAACAGTGTGTGGGATGGAAGGTGCCAGAGAATTCAGGTGTCTGTGAGGCTGGAGGAAGCCTCCTCTTTGGGGGTGAGGACACTGGCTCAGTCTGTGCTGCATCCAGCCTCAGGGCCAGCTGGGAGCAGGTGTCATTTGCTCTTCATCCCACTCTAAATAGGCAGGTGTGAACGCTGGTACAACAGGCTTTCTCAGGCTATTTTCGATTGTGTGAAGCTGGTGTTTGAAAGAGCATTGCATTTAGGAATAGGGCTACTTTATGCTCTGGGGGTGAGGAAGGATGGAATGAGAGAGAAGACTCTGGTTCTGACCCATCCCAAACCACTGTGCAACACCCTGCCTCCGAGGTAGCCCAGAGTGGAAAGTGCCTGGGGTCCTGCATACCCACTGCTGCTAGTGGCTTATTAGCCATGAACATATTGCCGTCTGATTTCTGAGATAGCACTTGTCACATCCAGAGGAAGAAATAACTATCAGATGTGAGAGATATTGCTGGTGGCAGAGGGTAGGGAGGGGAATGGTGGGAATCCCGAGGGTTAGTGTGGCCCAGGCCCAGGTGCACAGGCACTGAAATTCTCTAGGATAGAGGATGTAGCGATGCTAAAGGCAGCCATCACTGCCTTAATTTTACAATGATTTTATGTGTGTTTGCACCTGCACTCTGAGGAGTTTCGAGGCTGGACGTGGTGGGATGTACCTGTCTTCAAGGACCTGCCCTTCCACCAGGGGAGCCAAGATGAGCACTTACACTAAATTTGTATTTGCCACAGTGAACAGCTCCTATGCTCACAGATGGCACTGACTGTGATTTACCGCTGGGGATGGTCCATCCTGAAGAAGGCCTTTCCTCTCCTTTGCAAAAGGATGTAAGAAGCATAGAGGGACGCATGATCCTCCCCAGCCCATGGTTTCCTTGAGCCCCATGGCTGCTGTTGCCAGGGCAGCAGGATAAGAGCTCTCAGGAGCTCTCACACCTGGCGAGAGTCAGGCCCCCAACCCACAAAGCACAGCCCTGGGAGCGCGCTTGCGATTCTAGTCTTTTTCTGAGCATTCTTTCTCTAGATTAGAGAAAAATCCTTTTAAAGTAAATCAATGGTCAGATGACCTCTGTGAAACCTCTAAAATGATTTCTCACACACATTAGGCTCAGCTCCTTATATCAGGCAGACAGGAACTGTATTTTAAATCTTTAATAGCACCTAGTATCATATTCGGCACAATAATTCTGATGAATACATTTCTTTACCTTTCTTGGTGAATATCATTCACCCTGAGGGCATCTGTTTAGATCTTGAAAAACGCATTGGATATTTTCTTTATATACTGTTTGCTACACACACCCACACCCATACACACACACACACGTTATGAAATCCAATATAACATGAACATCTGTGAACTTACCACTAAGTTGAGAAGCTGTCTTTGTGTTCTTCCAAGATCCCATTCCTCCCTTCCATGAAACTCTGAATTTTATGTATATTGTGGCCATAATTGTCCAGATGTGTATGTATCTCCAGATGTATTGTTTAGATTCTACAGTTGCTGGCTTTGTTTAGGAGTGTGTAACACAGTGGTTACAAATAGTGGTTTTGGAATCAAACTGATTGTGTTGAAATCTCAGATGAAGTATTTACTAGTTGTACAACCTTGAATGCATTACTTACCTGCTCTGAACATCAGTTTTTTTCACTCTCAAATGGTGGTAATCCTGCCCAACTCATCCCTCTCCTGGAGTTGTCCAGGGGATTGAATGGAATGAGACCTTGTCCATTTCTTCTTGGCCCACGATCGACCCTCAACTAAGGTTGAGGGCAACCTTCTGCCCCAGACATCCCTGGGAACTCCTGTCAAACACACTCACCCTTCACCACTGGCACGTACTCCAAGTCACCAGGCCTTAAAACAGCAGCAAACGAGGAATGCATAGGATGAGCAAGTGTGCCAGACTATTAAGTCTTTCCTGTGTCCACACAGGAAGACGAATGCACGGGGCAGAGGACAGCAAATGCCATCACCGGATCATTACTTAGCACGTTGCTTGATCTTGGCAGGAAATGGTTCATCATTTTCAGATGAGTAGAGAGCTGTAGAACTTTGTAACTGTCCTCCCTTGTTCTGCACCCATGTGGCAGATGCAATGGTCCTTGCCAAAGCTTTCCCTCTCTTGGTGCCTTATCAAGATAAGTGACTGGGGATGTGGGATACCACATGATCCACTGAATGCAAGAGCCCTGAACTCAGAAGGGGGCTGGGGTCAAAGTCTTCCAGGGCTGGAGAGTGAGGCCGGAAACCCCAAAAGATAAATGAGGACTTCTGGAACAAGATGAGAAGATGAATTAAACTGTTTGCTTTGAGCATGCACATAAATGTTCCAGAAAAATTCACTTTGGCTGCCAAAGTAGCCCTTTTGGAATTTATGAAGATCCTTGCCAGGGCCCTCACCCTGGGGCTTAGTGCTCAGGTCTTGCATCTGTCTTTTTTTTTTTTCGAGACGGAGTTTCGCTCTTGTCACCCAGGCGGGAGTGCAATGGTGTGATCTCGGCTCACTGCAACCTCCGCCTCCTGGGTTCAAGCAATTCTCTCGCCTCAGCCTCCCGAGTAGCTGGGACTACAGGTACCTGCCACCATGCCTTGCTAATGTTTGTATTTTCAGTAGAGACAGGGTCACCATGTTGATCAGACTGGTCTTGAACTCCTGACTTCAGGTGATCCACCCACCTCGGCTTCCCAAAGTTTCGGGATTACAGGTGGGAGCCACTGTCCCTGGCTGCATGTGCTGTTTTACAGCAATCCAGTGAGGCAAGATCACCAAGCTCACAAACGAGGAACCTGAGATTCAGGAAGCAAAAGTTATTGCCCAAATTAAAATACATAGTAAGAAGCTGGTTTGATTCCAAATCAACACCTGTTTAACTTCAAAGCTCAGGTTGGCTCTATTTCACCATCCTGTGTCCCTCAACAAGGTGACAGGTCAGCAGGACAGCCACTGGCCAGCAGTGTCTCAATCACTGATTGTCCACTGTGCTTAAGCATCCACAGGGCCCTTGGTGCTGAATAGATGGTGGATTTTTGGCCTTTTTGTCTGTTCCGAATCTTTAGAAGCCTATTATCTATGGTGATAGTGATTTCAGGTTGGCTAAGTTTGACAAGCAGTGAGCAACAATACATCTGTTGTTAGAGGTATTTGTTATTCCACATGCCAGGAAGACAGAGAGAACGTCTCAACCAAATTGTCAAGGCAAGAGTCTTTCAGGAAAAGGATATGGCTAAGAATTCTTCTTCTTTTTTTTTTTTATTATTATACTTTAAGTTCTAGGGTACATGTGCATAACATGCAGGTTTGTTACATATGTATACTTGTGCTATGTTGGTGTGCTGCACCCATCAACTCGTAGCACCCATCAATTCGTCATTTATATCAGGTATAACTCCCAATGCAATCCCTCCCCCCTCCCCCGCCATGATAGGCCCCGGTGTGTGATGTTCCCCTTCCCGAGTCCAAGTGATGTCATTGTTCAGTTCCCACCTATGAGTGAGAACATGCGGTGTTTGGTTTTCTGTTCTTGTGATAGTTTGCTAAGAATGATGGTTTCCAGCTGCATCCATGTCCCTACAAAGGACGCAAACTCATCCTTTTTTATGGTTGCATAGTATTCCATGGTGTATATGTGCCACATTTTCTTAATCCAGTCTGTCACAGATGGACATGTGGGTTGATTCCAAGTCTTTGCTATTGTGAATAGTGCCTCAATAAACATACGTGTGCATGTGTCTTTATAGCAGCATGATTTATAATCCTTTGGGTATATACCCAGTAGTGGGATGGCTGGGTCATATGGTACATTTAGATCTAGATCCTTGAGGAATCGCCATACTGTTTTCCATAATGGTTGAACTAGTTTACAGTCCCACCAACAGTGCAAAAGTGCTCCTATTTCTCCACATCCTCTCCAGCACCTGTTGTTTCCTGACTTTTTAATGATGGCCATTCTAACTGGTGTGAGATGGTATCTCATTGTGGTTTTGATTTGCATTTCTCTGATGGCCAGTGATGATAAGCATTTTTTCATGTGTCTGTTGGCTGTATGAATGTCTTCTTTTGAGAAATGTCTGTTCATATCCTTTGCCCACTTTTTGATGGGGTTGTTTGTTTTTTTCTTGTAAATTTGTTTGAGTTCTTTGTAGATTCTGGATATTAACCCTTTGTCAGATGAGTAGATTGCAAAAATTTTCTCCCATTCTGTAGGTTGCCTGTTCACTCTGATGGTAGTTTCTTTTGCTGTGCAGAAGCTCTTTAGTTTAATCATATCCCATTTGTCAATTTTGGCTTTTGTTGCCGTTGCTTTTGGTGTTTTAGACATGAAGTCCTTGCCCATGCCTATGTCCTGAATGGTATTACCTAGGTTTTCTTCTAGGGTTTTTATGGTATTAGGTCTAACATTTAAGTCTCTAGGATATGGCTAAGAATTCTAAAAAGGGTGAGGGTTGGTTTAACAAGAAGGAGCAGGGAAAGGTGTCTACCTTGAATCTCCAATCTAAAAGATTGGTATAGGCATAAGATGTCAAGAAAATTAGCAGAAAACTTCGTGTTGAGCCCTCAAGATTTGCTTGGAGCAGAGGAGACCACACTCCTGCAGCTGGGTGGTCAGGTAACTGGGTTTCTGACCTTACAGGAGCAGCCATGCGACTACACACCTGGCTGGGACTTGAGGCTGGGGGTTGGGGAGGCATGGTGACCCAGCGATCTGCTACAGTTCAGCTACTGTTTCCCCAACAGGAACCCTAGGGTTGGAGGGAGGGGCTGTTGGTTTCATCAGTCCATTGTGCTTGGGGTGAGGAAAATATTTAGGATATATTTTAAGTAATCTTAAATAAAAAACTAAAATTATTGTCACAAAACTGTGTGCGATTCTTATTTTCGGATAGAATTATGAACTATTTGGCCGGGTGCAGTGGCTCACACCTGTAATCCCAGCACTTTGGAAGGCCAAGGCAGGCGGATTACTTGAGCTCAAGAGTTTGAGACCAGCCTGGCCAACATGGTGAAACCCCGCCTCTACTAAAAATACAAAAATTAGCTGGGTGTGGTGGCATGTGCCTGTAATCCCAGCTTCTCGGGAGGCTGAGGCGAGAGACAAGAATCGCTTGAACCTGGGAGGCGGAGGTTGCTGTCAGCCGAGATTGCGCCACTACACTCCAGCCTAGGCGACAGAGTGAGACTCAGTCTCAAAAACAAAAAAAAACAAAAAACAAAAAAACCCTAATTTATTAGTATCTGTGGAGAGCAGATATAAGCACTTGTCCACAATTTTTTATTGTTTCACTTATATCCTCCCACCCATGCTTTAGTTTTCCCTTCCTCCCACTGAATTAGTTAAAAGACAATCCAGATTTTTATACCATTTCGGTCATAAATGTTTAACTATGTGTCTCTAACCGAAAGAGACTATTTAAAAAAATAAAAATTTTGCCATTGTCAAACTAGAAATATGAAAAATAATTCCTAAATATCATCTAATATTCAGTCAATGCTTAAATTTTCCTGATTCTTTTCAGGTGATTAAAAAAGGAAATAAAAAAAGGAAAAAAAGGAAATAAAAAAAGGTATACACCTTATATTTGGTATGTATGTACGTATCTGTCTATCTCAACCAACCGTTCTCCCTTCTTCTTTTTTCTCCTTGTTATTTATTTGTTGAAGACACTGAATCATTTGCCCTGCAGAATTTTCCACACTGTGGATTTGCCTGACTACACTCTGTGGTGTTGTTCTTCTACCTTGTTCTGGGTAAGTTAATAATTAGATCTAGAGGCTTGATCAGATTTGGAAGTTTTTGCAAAACTATTTCCCACTTATAGCCATGCCACTCACTGCATGTGAGCCCCTGCAGCTCACAGGGGCACTGGGAGGCCGAGGTCTTTCCTTTGGGATATGTAGATTCATCAGTGGGATCAGGTGATGTCAGCCTCCTCCATCCTGAAAGAAATTTCTCACCAGCTGTCCTCTAAGGATTTGGCAGCTAATCATGGTCATTGCCAGATTCATTGTTTTATTAGGGTTATGAAATGCTGATATCCTCACACAATAATTGTTTCTGCATTTGTTAGCTGAAATATTTCTATGAATAAGAACTTTTGGTCATCAACTAATTCGTTTCCCCTGAAAACAGTTTGTACAAGAAAGTCCAGATAAATGCTCTATTCTTTCCATTTATATATCAGTTTTCAGAATAACAATTTGTTGTTCTAGCAATCTCCATTGTGACCAATGCTATTATTATGAACTCATCGATTTTTAACTTCTTTGATACAGTTTGACTGGCTGCAATCATTGTTCTTTTTGATGCTTAAATTGTGCCATCCTCGGTCAGTGAGAATCCTTTTGGACTGGTCTCTCTGTCTTTTTGACATTTCTCTGATAGTCTTCGTTAGCTTTCTTGCATCTCATACAATTTCCGATGAGATCTGGAATCAGACGTTTTTTCCCCAGTGGATTCCTAGGACAACTCTTTATAAACTAAAGTCTGGATACTACTTGGTTTTCATTGCTTCTAGGTATTTTTTTTTTTTTTTGACAGCGTTTCACTTCTATCACCCAGGCTGGAGTGCAGTGGCTCTATTGGGCTCACTGCAACCCCCTCTCCCACCTTCCTGCTCAAGTGATCCTCTGGCCTCAGCATCCCTCCCCCTCAATAGCTGGGGACTACAGATGCATGCCACCATTCCTGGCTAAGTTTTGTGTTTTTTTTTTTGTAGAGATAGGGTTTCACCATGTTGCCCAGGCTGGTCTTGAGCTCCTGAGTTCAATCAATCTGCTCACCTTGGCCTCCCAAAGCGATGGGATTACAGGTGTGAGCCACCACATCCAGGCTTTTATTTGTATTTCTAAGTCACATTTAAGATTACAGGGATCTTAACTTCTTTGATTTAATGTTAATTTTCTTTACTTTTACACTAAAAGTTCTTGATTCCTAATAACATTGTGGTGATGTGTGTATGTAGTTTCAAATAACAATGTCAACAGCACCACTTATTATTGATAAAAAATAAGGCTGCAGAATACTATTTGAAATTTCTCTGTATTCGTTTTGTCCTTAAGATGTATTCCTGTAGGTATGAACAGTTCCATATCTGTGTCTTAAGCTTACTTAAAGTATTTTTTCTCTTTACTTCCCTCTTATTCTGTCCAATGTCATTAAACACCAACCTAATATATAGTTGGGTTCA
This sequence comes from Colobus angolensis palliatus, assembly GCF_000951035.1. Classification (NCBI taxonomy): domain Eukaryota; kingdom Metazoa; phylum Chordata; class Mammalia; order Primates; family Cercopithecidae; genus Colobus; species Colobus angolensis. Next base: position 1,227,306 of record NW_012117044.1, on the reverse strand, counting down.
TTTATTTTGTTTTGATTGGTAATCATTTTTTCCTATTTTGGTTGAATTTTGTTTTGTAACAATGTAACACGTTCACAAGGTTCTAAAGGTAGAACTCTAAAGCAGGTGCCCTCTGAGCAATCGAGCTCTGTTCCTGTCTCCTGCTTCCTATTTTATCCTTCTCTCACAGGTAACTATTTTTAAAAACTTGAGTTTTGTTTTCTTCAATTCATTTTAAAAACAAAAGAAGCACTCACATATTTATACTGACTTCTGTCTTAGACAAAAGGTATCACGCTACATTTGCTATTCGGTGCCTTGTCTTTTGTCTTTAACATATGCGGACCTTTCTTCTTTTCACAGCAGCACAGTCCTCAATTGTGTGGGTGTATCACAGTTTATTCACATTTTCCCCTGTGATGGACACTGGGTCCCCCTTGATGGACACTGGGGTTATTTCCATCTTTTTCTATTACAAATAGTGTTGTAGTAGGCAGCTCTGTGCCTGTGTTGTTTGCATTTTTTGGTAACAAGTCGAATGAGCTTAGAAATCATCTTGGTTATAATCTTTCAGGAGTTAGGTAAGTAGAATTATTCACTTAACATATAGGTATTTGTTGATGTTTATTATGTGACAAAATCTGTGCTAGTTTTGATGAAAGAGGGCTGGACAGAGTGATGAACAATACAGGCGTGGCCCTTCCCTTGTGGGGCTTACAACATAGTAGGGAAAGTATGTGAGTAATGGTAGAAATAAATGTATAATTAAATGTGTGATGAATGACATAGGGGGAATGAAAAGAGTGAGCTAAGAGGGCTGAGATGGTGGTGAGTGGCCAGAGAAAGCCTCCAGAAGGAATGGCCATTAGGTGGGCATCTGGAGGAAGAAGAACAGACCAGGCAGAGATGCAAAGCAACGTCTGCCAGGCCAAGCTAGCACAATGGAAAAAGTTCACAGGCAGGAGGAGAAGGCTGATGTTTCAAGCAGGAAAAGGGCAGTAGGTCTACATCATGGGCAAGGAGGGGGGTGGCAAGGGATATGGTGCAAGGGTGTGCAGGGCAGGTGGCGAGGATCTGGGGGGACTGGGAATCCATCCTAAGTTGCAAGAAGCCACTGGAGAGTTTACACTAGTGGTGTGATCCAGTTCATTCTGTAAAATGCTGTTCCAACTTCCGTGTCCAGAGGGACTGGGGAGGGGTGGGAGCAGAGGCACAAAGACCAGGAGGGGATGATTGTGGGAGTCCAGGAAACTGATGACAACAGCTTGGCTTAGGGTAGTGGGGTTGGGATGGAGAAGAGGGAATGGGTTGAGCTCTTTTAGAGGAAGTGTAGATCAGAATTATTGGATGGAAGTATTGGGCTGAATGAGAGGGAAGGAAGTGTCCACAATAACTCCTTGGTCTTGAGCACAGGAACTGGCTTATTGAGCTGGATGACTTTGAAAGAGGGCTGGGTTGGGGTGGGGTGGGAGAGGCCATACATTTGGGACATTTTAATTTGAGATCTGTGAGAAATCCAAATGGAGACACAGGGAAAGTCTCTGAGTACGTCTGTTGGGACCTCTGAAGGTGTCATCTGGAGGTTGCACGCACTGGAGATGGGACGAGACTGCCCAGGGGAAGGGCAGTGAGTGCGAAAAGAGGCTCCAGGGCTTGATCCAAGAAATTCCAGCATTGAGGAGCTTGGAGAAAATGAGGCGCTGGTTGAGAAGTTTGGATTATTTTTCACAACAGTGGGAGTGAAAATTATTTTTTCTTAATAACTTGCATTTACAACATTATAGAACAACAGCGATTCTGGAGATACGTAGTCTGACTCTCCCATTTAATTGAAAAGGAGTTGGAGAATTCTGAAGTTACTGTCTGTTGCTTGCTAGCTAGCACAGCCTGCCCTGTACAGCTAGTTTGACTCCAGGAAGAACACTGACCTCAATTAGTTTGCAAATGCAGAAAAAAAAAAAAAGAAAAGAAAAATTAAAACCACTAAGTGGCTCCCCTGGAGCATCATCATACCCTTCTCCTGGGGTACAGTTCTCTGGGTATCCTTGTAGGGGTTCACTGGCCTGGAACTGGCAGCTGGGCATGGCCACCATTCATGCCATTTGTTATGTTTTCTTCTTTTCCCTCCCTCTCGGTGCATGGCAGGACTGCTCTTCTCAGTCCCCTCATGGTTGGGTATAGCCATGTGACTATTTTTGGAGAATAAGTTATGGGTTGAAATGATGCTTCACCTCCAGACCAGAACTTTTAACTGCCAGGGTGGGATTCTCTACAGTGTTTTGCCTTCTGGCACAGTGACTGAAATCTTGTAGATATTGACAGCCCCATCAGGCTGGATTCAGTGAGGAGCAGAGCCCCTCTTAGAGCTGGAAATGAACATGCAGCATGAACAAGATAGAAATCTTTGTTGTCTTAAGCCACTGACGTTTAGAGGGTGTTTGTTACTACAGCATAACTTAGTCTGTGCTGACTGACACCCTGGATGTTCTACTGTCTGCTTTTCAGGGGCTAAATGGACAGTCTGTGTATTTAGTTCTTTAAGGACAAATAGATACTCTAATTTTCCCTGATTCCAGACTTTGTATAGTTTGCCAAATTAGGTTTTAATGTTGGAGACACTGACACCCAAAGTCTTAACCAGAGGAGCTGAGGTTGCTTCTTCCAGTCTTTTATTCTCAAATGAATTTCATGCACTGAGGAGGGAGTATTGGGATACATCATGGTGGGCATTTCTGCCAGTAACATGGAGACCAGGAGACAGGCCTTCCTGAAGGAGGTGGTCTGAGGGAGATGGTTCAAGGAGTAAGCAAAGAAACAAGGAAGCAAACAACAACGAGCATTTGCCATCAGGAATGGATGGGGAGAGAGGAGGTGATCAGGCTCCAAGGGGACGTTCCCAAAATGATGGTGAATTTTCCATGAGGTCCAGGTAACTGTTTCTTGTTACTTCATGTCTTTTTCCCCAAAAGGAACTAGAAAAACAGTAATTTCCTCCTCATCCAGTAAGAGAAAGAACAGATCTAACAAAAGTGAAAGGAAGCAACTCGTCTCAAATTGGAGAAACATAAGAAGAGGACTGCAGGGGCTTTTTCATACAGAGGGGCACCCGGAACTTCACCACCAGGACTGTGAGGAATCAGGAGTTCAGACAGCCTGCCCATGTGTGGCCTCTGCGATTTCTAAGAGAAAACCCAGAAGTAAATTGTGTAATTTGCCAAAATAGGTTTTAATAGATTTTAATGTTGGAGAGGAATGTTTATACCGAAAGTCTTAACCAGAGGAGCTGAGGTGGCTTGAAGGATGCCCTTCTCCCACAGGCCCCGCTCCCCAATCCCTTCTTAGCCTTGTCAGGAGCTTTAAGTATGTCTGCCAGCCACTTACTGCCAGTCCGCAAATCCTTTGCTGTTTCTACAGGGAGCTCAGCAGCTAAGCACACTTAATGGATTCAGTTTTGGAGTGGCCAGGATTTTGCTGTGTGGCCAGCTATCTATAAAGAAATGCATCTCCCAGAGAGTGGCAGATGTTCCATCTTTGTTATATATGAGTTTGTGAGAATAAAGCCTTAATGAGGGTAATTCTTAACTGCCTGGACTCTGGGAGGCAGCTTGGCTTTTTCACACAAGCTGTTGAAATATTTCTCAAATGTTGAGATATCACACATCTTTCCTGCCATGGTGGCTGGGTCTTCTTTATGCCCACAGGGAGGAATCCCAGGGAGGGAGAGCTGGGTGAGGGCTCCCCAAAACTTTGCTACTCTGCTAGAGGTATAACCACAGACAATTGATGGGCAGAGTTCACCGTCATCACCTGACCTCTTCCTATAGTTTCCAGGACACACTTTCTGGTTCCTTCCTCTTAGCCATTGGTGGGGCTTATCTTATAAAATGGCCAATAACGGAAAATGCATATAATCTTTGGGGTAAGACAGGCATGGGTCTCAGTTCTCCACTCAATTTTCCCTGTCTGCATACTCAACAGGTTATGAGGCCAACAGAGACACTGGAGGTGGGAACACCGTGTATGGTGAGAAGCCATGTTCCTGTGTCGTTACTGCAGCTGGTGGTGGCTGCGGTTTAGGTAGGAGAGTTAAAAGGCAGAACACCTAAGAGAGTGGAAAGAGCCATACCCAAACCTCACAGTTACATAATCACAGTTATATAATAGGTGCAGAGGAGAGCTGTGCCATTCCCCTTCCTGCTCCCTCTGCCTCCCATAGTCCTACTTTTGTTAATCCATCTTGAGACACTAACCCCCAGCCCATGATACAGTGGGGCAAAAGGCGGCATGAAGGCTGTACTGTGTCTCAGATTTCAGAGCCCCTTCAAAATGGGTTGATGAGTGATAATCAGGATTGAATTCCGTGGTTGTCAGTTATAAGCTGTGTGGCCTCTGCTAAGTGACTAAACCTTTTTGAGCTGTTTTCCCCTCTATCATATAAGATGGGGTTGATAATCACAGCACTTATCTCTATAGAGTGGCAATAATAGTTAAATGGAATAATGCATACAGGGTCCCTAGCCTGTTGCTTTGCATATAGCAATATATGTTTATTATTTTTGTTTTGAAAAAGAGAAAGTGAGAGAAGAAAAGATGGGTGTCTTAGTCCATTCTGGCTGCTATGACAAAATACCACAGACTGGGTAGCTTATAAACAGATGACATTTATTTCTTACAGTTGTGGAGGCCGAGAAGTCTGATGTGATATTTGGTAAGGGCTCATTCCCTGGGCATAGGAGGTGCCTTCTGGCTGTGCCCACACATGGAACAAAGGGCCGGCAGCTCTCAGGGGTTCCCAGTCAGGACCCACACTCAGGACCTAGTCACCTCCCAAAGGCCCCACTCCTAACACCATCACATTAGCTTCCAGCATGTGAATTTCTGGAGAGCACAAACATTCAGACCACAGTGGTGGGAGTGGCACATGATGTGATGGGTAGATTTTGTTCCTCATGAACCTTAAAAAGGTCCGCAGAATGCATCTGACTCTCTAATCACAGAAACTGGTGGTCCAAGGGGGACATCACTGTCTTTAGGATCTGTGACCCAGCTCCACCTAAGTAGTGACTGCTTTGAAGAGGAACTTGCGCTAAGAGCTGTATTTATCAGTCCTTCAGACAGTCCTTGCACGGTGCGGGGAATAGGGGGTGCTTCTGACCTCCCTGAGGGGAGGAAGTGGGCAGTGGCCCAGGACAATCCTCCTTCTGTGTCTGCTGGCAGATGCCAGGCTTGCATATACTTTTTGGCTTTTTCAAATATAAGCAAACGTTAAAAAGAAGTTCCCATGAAATAGCTCTGCAGTTCAGGGAAAATAACATGTTATCTGGAGGATGGTGGACTTAGAGAAACAGCAGATGTCTAAAACCTTTTTCTGCAGGAAACAGAAGAATGTTTTATAAAACATCTGCTTGGTGTCCTCAAAAAGGCAAGAAGACTGGGATTCTATGAAATGGGAGCAAAATGCCACAGAGAAAACATATGGGTTCTAGGGAGGGTGGAGCTAAACGTGAACCCCTATGACAGAGTTCAGGGCTCTCCCTGCCGTGCTCACCATTGCCTTCGTGGGAGAGCCATCTACAGGAACCACATGCAGTGGCAGGGGTGAGCTGCTCCTACAAGGCCACCTGGTCACAGAGCCATGACAGGCACTGCCCCAGAAACATAGGACGTAAACCACTCAGCACTGAGCTGGAACCTCCTGTCACCTCTACCTCTAGTTCTAAATTTATCCCCACCTCCCCCATGCACTCCTGGAAACTCATCTGGAAAACGGAATGCCTAGGGATCTCAACATCTCCATTCTTTGATCTTAGCTTGAGAAAGTCTAACCAGAAGCCAGCAGCCTCTGACAGACCCCTTCCAACGCTGCATGGACCTCCCTTTGTAAGGATAAGCAGGCCTATATATATATACATATATATACAAATATAATAAAAAAAATCACCCTGCACCTGACACTTGTTTCTCCAGGAAGCAGGCTGACTCCAAGAGAAAGGGGGAAATCATTTGAAAATCTGGACTTGGATTCTCAATAAAATGTAGGATGTAAGTTTATGAAAGAGACCGATCTTTGACAAGCGGTCCATGGACTTAAAATGAAAAACACAGTTGCCAAGAATAAAAATGACACAGAAGGCACAATGGGTGATGCAGACACTTGCCTGAGCAAAAGATTGGCTGGCCATTGCCATGTGGCTGTTAAAGCACAGCATAAAAGTCCTCCCACAGGAAAAAAAAGAATTATAGAGGCACACAGAGGATGTACACGAAGATGAGGCACCAAGGTTCGACCCAGAGAAGTGCAGACACTCCCAGTGAAGATCACAGAAGGGGGCACACAGCTAGCTGTGGCAATGCACAAAGCTACAGAACCGCAGAAGTGGGTCCCGTGCAATGTTCAAGAGTTTCTCAAATGGCACAAAACTGGACACAAATGGCAAAAGGGTAAGCAGGCACACCTTGAAAACCTCAGAATACTTAAAACAACAACAACAACAACAACAACAAAACCACTCCTGATATCACAGAGAAAATCAGCACTGCAATTACAGACTATGAGAATAATAACCAAAATTTAAGAGTATGTGGCTGAAACTTAAGGAACATATTTATTTTATTGAAACTCTTCCAGAAACTGTTGCAGAAAGGAATAAAGTTTCCTAATCTCCTTAACAGAGATGGCCTAAACCTGGTAAAAACATAATAAAAATAACATTTAAAACATAAAACTATAGCACAATCTCCAGGATGAATGCATTCAGTGTTATAAAGATGTCAGCTCTTTCCACTGATGTGCAAACTTAATATAACTCTAGTCAATAGCCTAACTTAATTTCTTTTCAGAACTTAGCCAAGGGGTTCTAAAGTTTATCTGGAAGTGAAACATGCAAGGAAAGCCAAGAAAATTCTGGAAAAGACAGCAATTGTCTGGTAATTGCTATAGCTATTAAAGAGTATCACCATGTTTCGATGATCAGAATAGCCTTGCGCTAACCCCAGGGGAGACTGATCAATGGGGAGAGGCAGAACGGAAACGTGCATCCAGAAACAGATGCATTTATGCAGGAAGATTCCTAAAATTAATAAAAATGGTGTTTAAGGCAGCATAGCCGGGGTTTATTACTCAGTATGATACATTAGCCCAGCTTGTTACTTATTTGGCAAAACACTGGCAACAAAAATTACAACAGTAATAAGTATAAATCTTTATCAGATTAATTATATGTAAAATAAAAAAGCCATAAAAACAGTAGAAGGAATTGCAGGAGAATAATTTTGTGATCTTAGGCTGGGGTAGGCTTCTCAAACCAAGATTTTACAGTCTGAAACCCTAAGGGAAAATGTGATAGAATTGACTCAGATTTATGAAAAAACTCTTCAGAATGGAAACTATTATAATAAAAATTTCAAATAAAGCTGAATTGGGAAAAATAAGACAGAAGATGAATATTATCAACGTGCACAGAGCTTTGCAAACCGATATGAAAACTACCAACACCCTAATTGTGGTGGGTGCTGTGGTCCATAGCCACATTCCTCCTTCAGGACTGAATTCCTGTTCCCCAGCTGCCAGAAGGTTGGCAGCTGGAGGTTCACAGTGAGTCCTTTCCCAGGAATTGCCCTCTGCTGAAGAAAGCTGCCTCCCATAGGGTTGAAGGTTCCCCTAAGAGTGTGACCAGACTCTGCAAGGCTGTCTCAGCTGCAGGGCACCCCTGCTGTGGGCTGAGGGCCTGCAGTAGGAGCACAGCTCTGTGCCTCCGCCTCCACCCTGCCTCCACCCTGCCTCTGCCCTGCTGCCCTCCCTTCCTCCAGGCATTGCTCTGAGAGCCCCAGACATCCTGCATGCACGTCTCTGTTTCAGAATCTCTTTCCTGGACAACCTGACCTAAGAAACCAACTAGATGAAAATGGACAAGCGACATAAGCACAGATCACATACACAAAAAGGAGGAACAAAATCCTAAACAAGATGGTCAATTAGTGCTGAACGTGTGGAACAATGCCCAGGTGGAGTGAAGCAACATGAGAAGCAGGGCTGTTTGGGAAGGTAATGAACACAGCATTTCTGAATGGAAATGTGGCAGTATGTGTGAAAATCTAGAAGGTTTTTCTTGGGAAATCTCTCATGAATTTATCCTAAGGAGATAACTGCACAAACAGATGTATTAGCCAGGATTCTCCAGAAAAACAGAAGTGTGTGTGTGTGTGTGTGTGTGTGTGTGTGTGTATAAAGCGTTTTTTTTTATTTTGAAACAGGGTTTCACTCTGTTGCCCAGGCTGGAGTGCAACAGATACAAAACATAGCTCACTGCAACTTTGAACTCCTGAGCTCAAATTCTTCCTCCCTTAGCCTCCCAAGTAGCTGGGAGTACAGGCCTGCATGCCCATGTCCAGCTAATTAAACCTGTTTTTGTTTTTTGGTAGAGATGAGATTTTGCTATGTTGTCCAGGCTGGTCTTGAACTCCTGGCCTCAAGCATTCTTCCCTCTTTAGCCACCCAAAGTGCTGGGATTATAGATGTTAGCAATTGTGCACGGCTTTATATAAAGGGATTTATTATAAGGAATGGGCTTACATCATATGGAGGTTGAAAAGTCCCTAGATATGCAGTTGGCAAGCTGGAGAGCCAGCAGGAGAGCCCTCAGTGTAGTTCCAGAGCCGAGTCTGAAGGCAGGAAAAGACCAAGGTCCCAGCTCAAGGCAGTCAGACAAGAGGCGTTTCTTATTCAGCCTTTGTATTCTATTCAGGATTTCAATGGATTGAATGAGGCCCAGTGACACTGGAGAGGGCAATCTGCTTTACTCACTTTACCAACTTGGATGTGAATCTCACGGAGAAGCTCCCCAACAGACACACCCAGAATACTATTTGACCAAATATCTGGGTATCCTGTGGCTCAGTCAAGTTGTTACATAAAATTAATCATCCCAACAGGTATGCACAGAAACAGTTGGAGCACAGCAGTTTGTGCAATTCATAGCACCCTGGGTACATAAATGAATCCACAGCCAAGCAAAGGAGTGCACCTAGGCCATAGCAAAGCAAGCAGGAGGGCATGGCCCAGGAGGTGTGAGCTCCCATACTGCTCGCAGCACTGGGGACCAGCATCCCCTTCAGCAGCAGCCCAGAATACACAGGGCATTGAGAGCCCTGCCCTGCAAAGGGAGGGCAAACCTCCCATTCCTGGTGCTTTAAGTGGACCCAATCCCTGGCTGGAACTTGAAGGGAGGCCACAAAAACAGCCTGTTTCCAGCCCTTTACTCCTCGTACTTGTCTCAGCCCACCTGCTCTCACCTTATCCTTCGGGTTCCTAACCCCAGTATCTGTACCCAGGTCTTATATTAGCATTTTCCCCCTGCCACTCAATTTGATGCATGCTTAGATTCACTTTTGGGGCTTCATGAAGTTCTGACTTTCTTTGGGCACCGGACTCTGCATCGTGATATTCCTACGTTCTTTGCAAAAACTTCCTTACTCCAACCCAAGTCACAAGGACCTCTCACCCATGACTATGCAGAGTCGGGGATTTGGCCTACCTAGCAGGCTGGCCTCTCCTGCAGATGTGCCAGGCATCCCGCCATGTAGTCAGCGTGCCTGCTTCCTGAGAGGGACCGCTTGTTGTGTTGGGCTTCCTTGTGAGCTCAGTCCTGAGATGGCCCTAGGAGTTTCTATCCCCACATTCCACCTGGAACTCTCATGGTCCTTGACGGCCACGGGTTTCCAGTGGCAGCCAATGAGGCCTCCAGATAGGTGGCAGGGACCGAAATACTTCTGAGGTTTTCCACGGACAGAGAAGATCAAAAATTTGTTTTTAAATGAAAAGTAAATGTTAAAGTGAAGTTGGCATCAGGCAATTGAGATGCTATCAGGACCCTGATGGGGACTGAACACATGCAACCACACCGTGTAGTATTTTTAGGCAATTGCTCACTCATTTGAGAAAACACCGTGGGTAAAACTGATTTCCTTGTGGTGACCGTTGGACTTTCTGCATTTTCAGAGGTTTTCTGTATTTTCATAGGAGTCCCATTTCCTTTGAAGAACCAGATTGCCAATGACCCATTAGTTAGCTTTACACTCCAACAGGCTGCTCATTCTTTTGCCTTTCCCTCCCCTTCTATTTTAAACCAATTAATTAAAAAACTTTACTAAAACAATACATGCTAATGTGAAAAACTAAAGCAGTATAGAAAACTACAACACAAAAAGGAAAAGCTCCTCTGCCCTCAGCTCCTACACTCCTCAGAGGTGACCACCATGAACATTGGCTTCTCTCTAGAACTTTCCCTGCATAGACAATCAGAGAAACATAGATTGATAGACTGATTTATGCAAAGATGGCTGAATAATGATGTTTAATGCTCTGTTACTTGCTTTTTCATACTTAATTTATGCTAGACATGATTTCACAACAGTTGTCAAGGAGGTCTATCACCCTTTTCAACATTTGCATTTTGTCAATTATAAATAAAAAATTAATTAATTAAGGATTTGGTTCTACTGTAGAAGGGTACCATCATTTGTTTAACCAATATTCCACAGATTGACTTGTAGATTACTTCAGAGGTCTTAATATTAAATGTTCCAGTAAATATCCTTAGGCATGTGTTTTTGAAGAACTGGGCTAGTGTATCAACAGGAGATTCTTTTACAGGTCTTTATAAAATTAAACAGTTTTCACTGGTATAAAAATTTAATAATTGTCAAATAAAATGCTGCTCTTATAAAGTTTCTTCTCATTATCAAATGACACTTTTTTTTGGTCTTGGTCTTCTATAAACCTGCCCTTAAGCTGTGACAAAATTAATTTAAAAAATTGATGTTGATCCATGGGATCCATAAATTCTTTTTATAGATCGTTTAACACAATTCTGTGTCGTGGACGAGGCTCCAGGCTGGTGTGCAGCAGCGCGCTCCCTGGGTCTGTGAGTGGGCATTTCTTAGAATCCCTGCAGCCTGACCTGCTGCCCTTTGCTGGTTTCACTTGAAGCTATTATTCCAATTGACTCACTCTTGGCTGACATCTGGATGCGTTTTATAACAGACTGTTTTCATAACTCCACAAAAAGGTTCTCAGGATTAATACTTGTTTATTTTCATTTTCCATTGGACCTTAAATTAGCTAGCAGCCAATGCTGGCACAACCCTTTACCTTGGGTTTTCTGTTGCTTTAAAACCTCTTGCCAACCAGCTATTCCAGAGTGGCTGTCAAATCAACCAATGGCAAAATATTTGGGAGTATTTGTCAGTTAGCTGGGGTAGAAGCAGCCAGATGTGTGGATACATCATTGGGTTACCTTCCCCGTATAAGTAGGGGCCAGGGGTACCCATGGACATGTGTGCATGTACGACATAGTGCGTGTACAGCCAAGCATACAGGTGCCAAGATATTTTACTGGGATATTATGTGTTTTCTTCTCTCTGTTGTAGGTATTTTTTTCCCCCTCCTACCTGAAGATTTTTTCTTTGCTTTTTGAGATTGTACTTTCAAAGACATTCAAGACACCTGGATTTTAAATTCAGGGTGTTAATCCAGGGTTTTGTTTTTGAAGACCTGGGATCATTGAAGGGATTAAGTTAGAATTTCCCTGAGGAAAGAGGCAAGTGACTGCCTTTGAATTTAAGGATTGCGTGTATATGTGTGTCTGTGTGTCTGTGTGTGTGTGTCTGTGGGGTGGGGAGGGAGTTGTCTGCCCTTTAAAATTTGTTCTTTTAAGGTTTCTTCTCATTATCAAGTGACACTCTTTTTTTTTGTTTTATAAACTTGCCACTGAGCTGTGATAAAATTGATCATTTAAAAAAATCTGTGTGATCTGCTGTGATCCATAAATTATTTTCTTATAGATTATCATGGGCACAGCTCAAGGCTAGTGGTACAAGAGCATCCCTTCCCAGCAAATTAAAAAGCCTGTTATTTTTGCAAAAACATGAGAAGCTTTCAACAATGTTGTCAAGAGCCTTTCTTAACTCTTTGGTGCCTGGTCTGAGTCAGTCACAGGTGGAAGGTGTGATGTAATCAGACAGGCCCTGACATTTCTTGGGAACTCATGAAATCCTGCATCTTTTCCAAATGTGCAATTTTGTTTTTGCAATTAATTTGTATTATCTTCACATTGTGTTGGATGATCAGAGGATTATAATTATGCCCTGCCCCAGGGGAGAGTATTGCAAAGGTACGTACGGCATGAACACGGGGAGGGCAAGAAGTGTGCCCAAAGTGTGCTATAGCACAGTGTGTGTTCCACCTCTCACACAGTAATGAACTGGTGAAGGAGTTAAAATCTTATTGATTTCCAAATGATCAACAATTTTTAAAAACATAAATATGCCGCATGAGAGCCTACATTTGTACAAGTGTATGGTAGAGTGTGTGTGTGTGTGTGTGTGTGTGTATGAACATGCTTGCATGTATGTGCTCACAAATGGGGAGGAAGCACAAGAGACAAAAGGCAATGGTTTGTTTCCTTTTGGAATTTAGGAGGTATGTTCAAGACAAGGAATTTCTTTTCCTATCTTCATCAGACTACTGGAAAATGGAATAAAAATACAAACTATAAACTTCAGGCACTCAAGTTTCTGAGCTGAGTAGCATTCAAATGTTATTCCAAATCTCTGTAAGAAATCTATAAGATTTCTATATTTTAAGTTGGGTGGTACAATACTAGCTCTAAGTAGGCTGTAAAAGTTAAGGAAATGTATTGTAATTTCTAGAACAATCACTCCAAATGTAATGCAATGAGGTATTGCTAAAAAGCCAACAGAAACATTAAAGTGGAATTCCAAACACTTCAAATAAACAGCGAGGAAACCTGAGGATAATTCATTTAAAGTGTCTAGGGGCAGATAACAGGCATTAAATGAATGGTTAAAGAAAAGTCAGCAGAAGAGAAAAGCAAAACAAAAACAAAAAGAAAGCACTCTGCATTTCCTCTCCTTAACATTTTTTAAAAAGTAGCTTGCAGGATATAGAGAAAATTCTTTTGGAAGAACACTTGCCTAAGTAAGGTACCTAAATATATTACCTAAATAAGATATTTTCAAACAACAAATACTCATACTTTTAAAGAAATACAACCAGAGGAGTTTATTAAGCATTAACTCACATGATCACTAGGTCCCACAATAGGCCGTCTGCAGGCTGAGGAGCAAGGAGAGCCAGTCCGAGTTCCAAAACTGAAGAAATTGGAGTCTGATGTTTGAGGGCAGGAAGTATCCAGCACAAGAGAAAGATGTAGGCTGGGAGGCTAGGCCAGTCTCTCGTTTTCACATTTTTTTCTGCTTGCTTATATTCTAGCCTCGCTGGCAGCTGATTAGATTGTGCCCACCCACATTACGGGTGGGTCTGCCTTTCCCAGCCCACTGAGACAAATGTTAATCTCCTTTGGCAACACCCTCACAGACACACCCGGGATCAATACTTTGTATCCTTCAATCCAATCAAGTTGACACTCAGTATTAACTATCACATGTAGGTATCCTCTAGGGCCCATAAAATGAGGCACCGTGGATAAGGATCTTTGGACAAAAGTGCTTATTACAGCATTGTTCAGAGAAACTAAACAAACTGAACACTTTTCAGTAAGGGAACTGTTAAATAGGTTCTGTTCATCCATAGCATAAACTATAATGCAGTGGATAAAAAGAGGAGAGAGAGAGAGAGTAGCAAGATTTCCATCTGATATTGTTGAGTGGGAAAAGTAAAATGAAGAAAGCACATACAACGTACCTACCATCCACTCATAAGTATTACATATTGTATATATGTATATACACATATACAAAGATGAATGGACATTTGTATATGATTGTGAGAGCAAGGGGCAATATGGAAAGCAGCACAATTGGTTGTTGGCATGGATGGCTGGGGTGTGTGGGGGAAATTAGAGGGTGATGTGGGTGCAGGGAGGAAGGATGAAACAAAAGGGAGAGAAAAGGAAACAGGAGAAAAAAAGGACTGCAAAGAGAAATAAACAGTATGTGTTATGTTCTCACGTAAAGATATATATGCATGCCTTTAAGAAGACAGGAATAGGACATTACATATATTTTTCATTGAAATATATAAAGTGATTCTTCTATTAACTTTTAGCATGTTAATATTTTGCCAATTTGCTTCAGAATTTTTAAGAACGATAATGTCAAGCTCAAAAGGCCTGACCCCTTCATTCTTGCCTGCTCCTCAGCAGCACTGCTTTTCCTGAACTGGGTATAACTCATTAACAGTATTATTGTATAATTTTTTACTACATTTGGACATATCCGTATACAAATGGAATCATATTTCCCATATATTTTGCACTTGATTTTTTACATTTGGCCTTGTGTTTTTGATATTTATCCATGTAGATACATATAGATGTAATTTGTGTATTCTGTTGCATGATACTCCATTGTATGAATAAACTACAACTTATACATGCATTTCCTGACTGACAGCCATGTTGTGTACATTTTTTTCTTGTTATAAACAGTGGTACAAATCCATGTCTTTGTACATGTTACTGTATATATATGTGTGTGAGAATTTCTCTAGGGTACAGACACACATGCATGTTTGCATATGCCCATATATATTATGTTATTATGCACATGCACATTTGTATATACACAGTATAAGCATGTGCAGATGCACATGTATATGCTGCATACACATATACATTCATATGTGTACATGTATACATGTGTGTTTCACAGGTACACATCATGTAACATGGACTAATTGAAGATGCATATATCTTGTGAAACAGTACTTGCCATCATAGGAATGGAATGTATGTATCACACCCACTTGCACACACACCTGCCTAGGAGGGCAATTGCTGCATCATACAAGACATACATCTTCAACTTTGCTGGCTGTTGCCACGTGGTTCTCTTATTGATTGTACCACTTGCTGCACCCACAAGCAGTGTGTACCCTGCTATACCCTGCATGACACTGGTATTTTTGGACTTAAAAAATTTCTAAACAATCCAATGGATAGTAAAACTTGTATAAATATCCGCTGTACATGTTAAAATATATTAAAAATATCTAAAAGTAGTATTCTTTTTTTTGTTTAATTATTATTATACTTTACGTTCTAGGGTACATGTGCATAACGTGCAGGTTTGTTACATATGTATACTTGTGTCTTGTTGGTGTGCTGCACCCATAGACTATGTGCACTTCCAATTTTGATTGAAAAATTGATATTTTGTAAGTCAAAAAGGATGAAATATTGGCAGTGACATGGAATCTGAGGGTCTGGTTGTGAGGGAGATTTGCTATCATTTTTGCCAAGTGGTGCTCCCATTTTGTGGCTGTGGTCATTTTCTTTTTCACAGCTTTGCTGATTCTGAAGGTTTGGTTTTATGTATTAAGTTTGTTTATACTTTCTTATAGTTTACATTAATTTAATCATTATCTTTATCTCCTTACTTTCTTAACTACTTGAAAAAAATTCTTTGTTCATTGTTCATTGTGAATGCTTATTCATTGTCATGTGTCTTGTTAGTATATTCTCCCAGTTTTTACATTGTTGTTTGATTTTGATTATGTGTTTTGCAGAACTATGCATATCTCACATAGTCAAATTTGTTCATTACTTCTTTGATGATTAATTAATTCTGGGCATGTGTAGAAAGGGAAAGGCTTTATTTATCCCAATAGTATAAAAATACATTATCTTCTGGTACTTTTGTGACTTCATTAATTATGTTTAAATATTTGCCACAACTGCCAATAAATTTGGGATGAGGACTTAGGTAGGAGACTACATTCCTTTTCCTTACCCTGCCCTCCAATTGAGCTTTTTTTTTTGGCATTGTTTACTTATGGTGCTGAAATAATGTTACATTTATAAAATCCAACACTTCCATTTATCCTTGGTTGTGTTTCTGGATTCTGTCCTGTTCTATTTCTCTGATTATTTCTGCACTGGAATTGCTGGATTTTAATCATTCTAGTCTTTAACATCTGACTGAGCCGATCTTGCTACCTTACCCCGCTATTTATTTTTCTGATTTATAAAAAAATCACCAAGTTTCTAAAAAGGAACATGTTTGGAATGTTTTGTGATTGCATTAAATTATCTATCACTACATGACATATTCTGGGAGTTCCTCTTCCAGACAAAAGTACATCTCTCACTTTACTTCAATCTTCTTGCTTGTCTCTCAAGAAAGTGGGTAAGGCCTTGCTAAGCAAAACAAAACAAGACCCAGAAACTGTAAGGGAAAAGACTCATGCATATGAATACATAAAAATAAAAGTAAAATTCACCAATGAAAAATATGGCAGAAGTTAAATTTAAAAAAAAGGTCAAAGTGGAAAAATACTTGCCAAACGTGTCAGAAAAAGAACATGTCACTAATATAAAGCCAGGGATTATAAAACAGTCACCAGAATGCCACACTCAATGGAAAAATTGACAACACACTTGGCAGTCCATAGAGAAAGAAAAGACTAAATAATAAAGAGACAGCATAGGCTTGCTCACCACTGAGCCTGGAAAAAGGTAAATCGTCCCATATAGCCAGTGTGGCAAGGTAGGAGGAGGGCCTCTGAGGTTTTGGGAGAGCACTTTGTGCAATGGCAAGGGTGTGGTATTACCTGTGAAGGCGAAAGACGGAATGCACCTAAATGCCAGTCTGAAGGGATTTGGGAAAAGGCATGATCATTCTTCCCTGAAATAAATTACAATGCAGTTTTGAAAAACAATGAGTGAGTCTGAATGTGCTGAAATGTATTGTTATAGCAAAGAAACTTGGATTCAGAAGAGTAGGTGCTGATGCTCTAATTTGATAAGAAAAGGATATGAACGCAATGAACACAAGTGAATACCTGGGCTCACATATGTGTAAGATGTCTGGAGGCACAGAAAAACTATTCATGATGGTTACCTCTTGCAAGGAATCTGAGGGTCTGGTTGTGAGGGAGATTTGCTATCATTTTTAAATATTTAGACTTTTTTAAAACACATGCTTGCCTTACTTTCAATAACTAAATAAAAGAGGATTGGATGACACCTTGAGAATGCATCTGATGTATGAAACATCCATGTTTGTTAAACAAATATAATAGGACATCTCTCTTGGAAATCAATTGTGATTTGCAAAGTTGGCCCCCTGAGTTCCTAAGTTTTGTAAAAATTTGAATTCAATCCCATTATACTTTTAAATTTGAGGAGCAGGTGGTTAGTAATCCAGATGTGAGAGGAACTGCATGCCAGCAGTCACTTTCAGTTTTAAAGAGAGAGGCTGATTAATCTCAGTGAGAGGGCCCTTAATGGAGAAGGGTGGACGTGCTGGGGGAGAGAGCCGCAGATGCAACTTACAGCTTTTCCTGTCATGCAGGGACACTTGTTCAGCCTCTGCTCCTTTTCCTTCGGCCTCTTAGGGATGCACATTTTTAAAATGATTCTCTGCTACTCTTCTGCACTGAGAATGACTTTTCTTTCTATCCTCTTTGGTATAAGATTTTCAATTATTTCGTCCACCCTTCATCTGACCCAGGTTAGAGTCTATTTCTTCTTCCTAGATCTTCCCACAGTTTTGGCTGTGAGGCCATTGTGGGAGTCCCACAGAAACAGGTTGCAGTCTAGTCTCTGAGCAATTGCTCATATATCCTTTGTGAGTTCCAAGAGTGCTGAGAGCTTTCCAGAGTAGTCTGGAGATAACACCCTGGACTTGTCCATGCTCACTTTTGAAACAAAGCAGATGTGCCATTGTTAGTGGTTGGTTCCATATTTTTTGGAAGACGTAATTTTTTTTACTGGAAGAATGCACAGAACAGATGCATTCCACTGCAGCAGGCCGAGTGCCGTAACAGGAACATGCACAGAAGTTTATGGGAATGGAGGGGAAGGAGACTGGGAAGGGTACAAAGGAGGAGGATGAATTGTCCAAGAGGAAAGCGGTCCCAGAACAGAATTAGAGAAGGCAGATGTATGAGAGAGTTGAAAACAGCCTCTAATGGAACAGGCCGACTAGGTTAAAAACACACATGTAAGAAGCTCCCGGCGGCCTCTGTACTAACAAGAGATTCTGAGGATATGAGAGTGATGAGAATGTTTTCCACTCTTTCCCTTCTGCTAAGTCACTTCCTTTGGACGGAGAGCGATCTGGCTCTAACGTACAGTTCCTACACTCACCAGGTGTGTGTCAATATGGAAATTGCTCTCTTTCTAGAGACCCCACTTCCTCATCAGCAAACTGTAAATATTTAGCACCAGTTTCACAAAATCTTGTGCCTGGCACGTAGTAGTTGCTCAATAAATACGAGTTTCCTTTATCCCTCCCAAATTCCTTTAGTGTAAGTACTACTTGTTTGTTCACTTGGCATTCAAAGTCCTCAGTGTTTTGAACCACTCATCAGACAAACGTGACCTTCTAACATCTCTGAATGCTAGACTTTGACTTTAATAATAGAAATGACTAATAATATCCTAGCAAGACACTCCTAACTCAGAGTTCCAGATCCTTCTATCATATGTACCCTGCGATGCAGCTGGCCTAGGACCACTATGGTCCCCAAGAGACAGATGCAGAAATGGAGGCCAAGGTCCAAGTGGCTTGAAAGGCCACTAAGTGACCAGCTAGCCAGGCCTCAACCCACTGACTCTCTTGCCTGAGGTGGCTACAGTCCTTGTCAGGCAGGTCATTAAACATCAGAATCACAGGGTTCTTCTTTTTCAAATGTTCTTACTTTTTTGCCTGGGGAAACCTATTCATTTTTAGGGTCCATCTTTTGTGTGTGTGTGTAAGACAGGGTCTTGCACTCTTACCCAGGCTGGAGTTCAGTGGTGTGATCTCAGCTCACTGCAACCTCGACCTCCTGGGCTCAAGTGATCCTCCCACTTCAGCCTCCTGAGTAGCTGGGACTACAGGCACACACCACCATGCATGGCTATTTTTTTTTCATTTTTGTAGAGATAGGGTTTGTTCATGTTGCCCAGGCTCAAGCAATCCTCCTTCTTCAGCCTCCCAAAGTGCTGGGATTACAGGCATGAGCCTAGGGTCCATCTTAAGACTTTTATATTTCAGAATTCTTCCAACATCAGTGTGATGGGTGTGTGTATCTGTGTGTGTGGATGTGTGTGGAGAGAGAAAACATGTGTGATCTGAATGTACTGGCATTTGTGTAGGACACGCTTTGGGGATTCTGGCTATGCCTATATAATGATTTCTCCTTTGTGGGAAGAAAGCAAGGGTAACAGGCTGTGACTGTGCGTTTTGTTCTTCAGCAAGGAAGAGCCAAGCACCGCGTGACTCTCATAGAAGATGGACTTTGCAGACTGCAAAAGGGGAAAGGAAAGGGGCGTGTGATGTTTGTAGGTGCCCTGGGAGAAAGTCCCTCTTTGCCTAGAAATTATTTAGGCATCCCTTTATAATGCTTCTGGAAGAAAAGAAAGAAAAATCTATTTCCTGAATGAGATAAGGATGCTTTTCATTGAGTGTCAGTATTGAGCCAGCCCCAACTGAAGTGAGAATTGTACTTGGATGTCACTGTGCACCCACCCTCTCAGTCCTAGTAAAACCAACACAAGGGGTTGGGACTCTCTCCGTGCTCTACTTGAAATGGTTGCTGGTTGTTGAACTGGCCTTTGGTGGGCCGGCACCCATCTGCTATTGTCCCTAGAAGAGGTAAGTATGGTTCTGGGTCCCTGGCTGCTTGGGGCAGGGATCACTGAGGATGAGATCCAGATGTTCCTTGTCACCAATGCTGTAGGAATTCAAGTCTTTACAGCCCCCTAGTCCTGACATTTCCATCTCCTTGAGCTGAAAATAATCAAATTGAGGCTGACAGGGGAGTCTCCCCAGGTTGCAGAGTTCCTGTGAATGAGCCTCTTCCATCTAGGGCACACCTGCACACCCGCAAAGTGCTCTGACCTGGGGACAGTGACAGTGTTGTGGTGAGGGGGATCCAGACCTGCCCTTCAAGAGCCTACCTTCTGTCTGGGGGTCAGGTAGATGGCTTGCTGGGGAGGGCCACCGTCCTGGGGGCGGATAGGGTGGAGGGTCAGGAGAGGCCTCACAGGGAAGACTTATGCTACAGAGGGGTTATTTTCCTCAGGACTTAACAGGAATAAAACACCTAAGCTAAGTTTTAAAGTAAGGCCGGGTGCTCACGCCTGTAATCCCAGAACTTTGGGAGGCCTAGGTGGGAGGATCGCTTGAGCCCAGGAGTTCGAGACCAGCCTAGGCAACACGGCTAGATCCTGAAAGTTAGGAAAGTTAGGCTGAGAGGGTTGAAGCCCAGTCCGCCTCCTGCTCAGGCCACACCTGCGCCCTGGATGGGGCTGCCTGGGGCCAGGGGGAGGGTCTGGAGTGAGCGGCAGTGGAGGAGCTGGGGCCAAGGTGAGCCCAGACCTTCTTGTGCGCCTCTCTCTGGACCTGGCCCCGCTATGGCAATGATTTCCGGTGCCTACGGGGGCAGGGCTGGAAGCACAGAGAGGTGCGGTGGGGGACCGCGCCCCTTGTCAGCGTCAGGTGTGGGGTGCGGGAGGCCTTTGCAATTTCACAGTGTTTATGATTTATAGCCGGGGAAAGTGAGTCGGAGTGGTCACTAAAGAGTAGATTAATGATTCCATTATCACACATCTTAGGTTTTCAGCTTTCTGGAAACGAATGTTCTTTCCTTTAAAACATGACGGCTGGCCTTCTCTGTGAACGGCTGGACTCCGAGCGTTTCCTCTGGAGCTGGTTTCTGGTGTGCCTGTGAGATAGGTGGAGGGGCTCTGCGGCTGATCTGGAGCTTCCAGAAGCAGACCTGTGTGTTTTTCCATTGGATGTGACGTTCCATAACTAAGGGATTAGTGGACCCTTTATTGTTCTCAGTCTTCCTAAAATGATGAGAGGAATTCCTCCTAGACTCTAGAAGATGCTTTAGAATGAGCTAGAGAGATTTTAAAAAATAATCTTGATGAGGCTTTACAAAAAGAAAGATCAATGGCCAGGGCTTATGTGCCATGTAAATTGACACTTGAGACAAGCTAGCCAACAGCCATACTCATTCAAAGATGAATAAAGAGAAAAAGAAAATACACTGTGTGTCCTGGGAGGAACTTCTGGGGCTTAATGGAAATTAGGAATTACCCTGATAACTAAGGGAAGGTTTACTGATAAGATTAGAAAAGAAAATTTCAGAGGAAAAAAAATAACTTATCTTTCGAAAAACACAAGAAACCATGAATAAAATGCATTAAAAATTCCTATAAGTACTGTGGCACTAAAATTTGAATTAGAAAATTGGCAGAGCAGTGTGCTGGCAAAAAAATTAATTAGCAATTAATTACATACTTCTAACTTAATCTAAATTTAATTTCTAATTAAAATTAGGAAAAAATTGCCCACAAATATATCAAGCTAATTTTAGCCTCCTATCTGCTGATAGCATGTACAGGGCTTTGAAGTAAACAAATTCTGCTTGCAGCCAACTTGTCATGTAAATTTGAATTCAAGAAAATAATATGTATATGCATACAAGAGCCTGAATAGTTTTTTATCTCCAAGCTCTCCCTGAAGCTTTCATAACTAGCTGATGAATGCATCAAGGAAATATCAAGCCATGGTGAAGGTTCAGTGATGTAAGTGAGTAATCGGAGTGTCCCTGAGCCTCCCCTCTACCCCCCTCTCCTAAATCTACTAATTTACCTCCTCTAAGCCTCTTATGTCCACCT
This sequence comes from Colobus angolensis palliatus, assembly GCF_000951035.1. NCBI lineage: Eukaryota > Metazoa > Chordata > Mammalia > Primates > Cercopithecidae > Colobus > Colobus angolensis. Next base: position 1,205,668 of record NW_012117044.1, on the reverse strand, counting down.
CCACCCACTCCCTGACTCCAAATCCAAGCTGCAAACTGCTAGATTTTTGAGACTTCTGACTAGTCTCCACGGTCTTTCTTTGACTTCAGTTGGGGAAGAGAAGAGTAACACACAGGCGTGAACACATCACTCCAGCCTGGAATGCCTCTGGGTCTCCCCTTCCAGCCCTGGGGTGGGAGCTCCCCTCCCGATCTTGTTTATCCTTGGTGCTTCTGCTATCTCCAGTGTTCTCCCTGACCCCTGTCCCCTCCCTCCACAGCAGCCATTTCCCTGGGGAAACCTCTCTGCCCACACACAGCCCATGCCAGTCTCCACGCTTCCAGCAGCTGGCACTGGGCCAAGTGGTCGTGCATCTGAACCATGGCCATCCTCCTCATCTGTCCCCGGGCATGGGGAGCAGTCTGCTCATCATCCTAGCCTTAATGTCACCCTTGGTCACTATGTAGTACCTGTTCAGTGGTGTTTGTTGAAGGAATGAATGAATCCTGCAGTGCTGTGTTGCAGTTGTCCACAGGCTTCCCAGGACTTCACCCCGCTGGGCCTGCGTTTTGCTGTTCCTTGAGTTCTCTGCATGGATTGAGTGTGCACCAATGCTGTGGGACACACCAGCCACACTGAGGTCTGGCGGGCAGTTTGGGGATGAGCAGGTCCCATCTTGACCTCATCCTTCAGTTGGAGGTCTACCAGCGGCGTGAAGTTTTCTCTAAAATCCCGGGGTTGGGGTGACGAAGGTCTGATTTCTTTCCTGCTCCCTTGGAGCTTTCTGCAAAGCCTCAGTGTAATACTGCTCACTGAATTGTATATATTTTAATGTGAATTTGTGCCTCATTTTACTGCCCCCTGCTTTGTACCACCCTTCAGAGGTATACGCAGACACCAAGGGGATGCAGAGAGGGCTGCAGCGGCCTTTCTGGAGAGAGAGACGGCAGCTGAAGCTGAGGGCCAGCTGGGGCAGCAGAGTGGGGCTCTAATCTGTCTCTGCAGAGTCATCCCATGTTCAGCCTGCAGGGCAGGGAGGCTGCAGAACATTCTTTTCCAGGAGGGAGGTAGGTTTATTGACCTTCAGGTTCCTGGAACTCTGTGATAGATCCCACAGGCTGGAAAGTGTGGTGACTTGCCCTCAGGGTGCTTGCAACTTAGAGAGAGAGGAGAGAGGAGAGGATCCCTTGTGCTCTAGAAGGCTGTTAACATTTCTGTCAAATGCTCTGGTAGAGGCAGGTTCAGAGGTCCAGGAGCACAGAGAGGAGGAATACTTTACCTCTCACTATAAGGGCTGGCTGGGGAGGCTTTGTGGAGGACACGGCACAAGGCCAAGAAAGAGAGAGATGAGAAGAGACAAAGGCCCCAGCAAAGGTGGAGGAGCCAGGGAGTAGTCCTATGTTGGGAGCACAGTGTCCCAGAGAGTGGCAGGAGGTGACTCCAGGTTGCAGCAGATAAGTTGGGGCCTTTAGTGCTGGCCTAAGGAGGCTGAACTCAGTAGAAGAGGAACAGGTGAAGATATTCTACCTGACGATGGAGTAATGGCTGCATCAAAGAGAGGAGACCTGCGGAGAACCATGATGAGTTCATGCGCGAGGGTGGTCGAGGGCAGGACCCTAGGGCAGGAAAGAGCTTTGGGGAGCACAGCGAAGGCTCTCCCTCACTCTAGAGTGAATGACCTGGGAGGAGGAGGAGGCTACGCTGAGCAGATGCTGCAGTCTGAGCTCAGCCCCTCCCCTTGCCAAAAGACAAATGAAACTTCTATGACTTCATCTTACTCAGAGACTCTGAATCTTTCAGGAGTAGTAGACACAAATTTTCCCCTGTCTGTCCCTGTGCCTTTCATACAGATGCAAAAACATGAATCCAATTCGTGCTTGAGAAAGGTTTGTTCAAGGAGCAGACAGATCCTAAAACTTGCAAAATTGATGAGTTTGGGCTAACATCACTGGGTTGCTGCTCTGAGAGTTCTAGAAATGCTATAAAAAGACAACTTAGAAAAATGGTGGAAACATAGGCTCTGGAGCCAGCCTTGCCTGAGTTCAATTCCCAGCTCTACCACTTAGCAATTGTGTGACCTTGGGCAATTACTTAGCCTCTGAGTGCTTCAGGTCTTTCGTGCATACAGAGCAACATAATAGTATCTGTCTCCTACAGTTGGTTCAGTGATTAGAGCTGGGCCTAATCAGCACTGTGTATAGAAGTTGGTTTTTACGTTTGTTTGCTATTGCTGTAGAATTCAAATAGTTCAATATCAACAAAACCAAGGTAACAAAGGGGAGTTGAAAAGAAAATAATTTGATCATAAATCCAGGCACAAAGCTTGTATATAAAATTAAACATGAAAAAAAGCCTTGGCTAGTAAAAACAGAGTTTCTGGCAGAAGCATTATTTTCCATTGTAAATACCATGGTTATTAAGTCCTTGTGTGATTTTTTGGCATCTTTTCATTTTTGGAGGATATTTTTAATAGTTTTGTTTCCTTCTGTCTACCCTTACATGACTTCATAGTGCTGTGGAGGGGAAATTATGGGAGTAGAGAGGCCTTAATATAGAATATTAAATGCATGGTCTCAGAGTGTTTTAACAATGTTGTCACGGGAGTACTCAGAACGCTGTTTCTAGTGAGTTTTTGCCACACTTACAAGTTGTGACACTTTCCAAACAAAATATTACATTTTAGAAAGTTATAAGGAAGGAGTCATGATCTGGATTATATTTTACATTATATGTGTCTTTTGTTTTTATAATTTTATTTACTAACTCTGACTTTTATAATAAAGAAATTTTAGCATACAGTGAATATCTGGCATATCTGGAAGGGTGCATTTGGTAAGCCATTTTAGACTACATAGAGCAGGGGTCTGCAACCTGTGGGCTCATACTGGTCTGTGGCCTGTTAGGAACTGGGATGCACAGCATGGGGTGAGTGGTGAGTGAGCATTGCCACCTGAGCTCTGCTTCCTGTCAGATCAGTAGTGGCATTAGATTCTCATAAGAGCATGAACCCTATTGTGAACTGCACATATGAGGGATCTAGGTTGCACGTTCCTTATGAGAATCTAACTAATGCCTGATGATCTGAGGTGGAACTGTTTCATCCTGACCCATACACCCTGCCCGTGGAAAATTGTCCTCCATGAAACTGGTCCCTGGTGGCAAAAAGGTTGGGGACTGCTGACTTAGTGTAATCGTGACATAAACAAAGAACATTATTCCTATGGTTTTATTTAAAATATCTGGCTCTCATATCAGTGTGAATATGATCTGTTCAGACTATGAAAGAGTTAAGGTTAACATGAGATTGAAAATGTACTTCATTATAAAATTTGGCTATGTTTACCTGCTTTCTATGAAAAAACTCAAATTAACCAGATATATGATTCCAAATATCTAGGCAATGCCCTTAGGTATGCAAAAGTCGATTTTCATAATTGCCTTACTCTTGGTTGGAACTGTATAGACACGTCTTTGCCTTGTCTACAGTCCCACCCAGTGGCAATGTTATTTATTTTATTTTTGAGAAAGAGTCTCACTCTGTCATCCAGGCTGGAGTGCAGTGGCATGATCTTGGCTCACTGCAACCTCTGCCTCCCAGGTTCAAGCAATTCTCGTGCCTCAGCCTCCAAGTGGCTGGGATTACAAGTGAACACCACCATGCCCGGCTAATCTTTGTATTTTTAGTAGTGGCAGAGTTTCACTATGTTGCCCAGGCTGGTCTCAAACTCCTGGACTCAAGTGATCCACCTGCCTCAGACTCCCAAAGTGATGGGATTACAGTTGTGAGCCATGGTGCCTGGTCCCACTGTCAATTTTAAAGGGCTGTAAGTCCTCTCAGGCAAGCACTATGCTGAAAGTTGTGTTGCAAATGCTATTGTTAAATCTATTTTTCACCAATCTGATCTGCTCCATTAGCTTCAAAAGACACCTTTTCATTTGTTTGGGTTTGTCTTTGAAGGCCTTCTGCCTGCCACAAGCAGTCCTCTAGAATATGGGCCCGTGCTTGGCTTTTCTACACAAACATGAACAATCTTAAATTACTGGGAGACATTCATCGCCTCCTGCCAACTAGAGAGAGAAGAGGCACATCCTGGTGAGAGTGGGACCTTGAGCTCCTCTCGGCCTTGCTTGGGCCTTGGTCCAGGAGGTTATGGGAAGAAACTGGTTTAAAGCTGACCTCATGGGCTCGCTATTCTTATGTAACACTTAGGAAGAGCAGAGACCCACGTGGTTCAGTCCCAGAGCAATGTTGTGGTCAACAGAACACAGTCCAGCTACCAACAGTTATTTCAAAATAATTCAAGTTCTTTGTTTATATTTCTTTTAATAAAAGAAACAAGACAAAAAAAGGAAGGGGTGGCCGAGCTGGAAACCTGGCTTTAAGTCGCAGTTGTTTCCCCTCAGGGGGCCCTCAGGTGGGCGCCAGCTTGGAAACCTCTCCACCCCCACAAACACCCCTTTCCTCCCTGAGTGTTCATTTGTTGATCCAGATTCTGAATAAATGAAGTCGCACAGAATCTACCTGGCAGAAAGGAAACTGCCTGGAGGCCAGGGCTGAGGGGAGGCCCCTAGCAGAGCAGGTGCGCGACCCCGCAGTGAGCAGGGAGGGCAGGCTGGGGACGCTCACCACACAGAACGACTCTGCTCCCCTCAGCCCTGAGACTCCAGGCTCCCCTGTTCCACCCTCCCAGAGACCCTGCCAGTCCTCCCCGCGGGGCTCCCTCGAAGCTTGGGGAAGGGGCGGGCTGTGTCCTCAGGACCTTTCTCAGCAGCCACAGCAGCGCATCCCAGCACCTCCTCCAGGAGCCCCGCCACCTCCTGCCACCCGGGCTTTCCCCACAGCACAGCGTCCCCTTGTCCCCTCAGGGCTGGAACAGTTGTCCCCGCAGACAGTGCAAAAGGGAAGTCTCTGTTGCGTTTCCATGCAAGCTCTAGGGCGCTTAGAGCTGCTGGGGGAGGAAAAGAAAGAAGAAGAAATACAGTAAGTGTGAAGTGGGTACAAAGAAACTAACATGGAGCTTCCGTCGGCCTAGACAGGAGCCCCGGGACAAGTGCACTGGGCCTGCGTCATCGCCTGCCTTCTGCAGGCTCCAGACCCTCCAGAGGCCCCCCTCCCCACCCACCACCTACCCGCGGCCCTCCCGAGTCTCCCTTCGCCCCCCTCCTAACCACCGAAGCCCTCCCGAGGTCCCTGGGCTCGTGCTCCTCTGAATTGCCTGCGGCTGAATCCAGGTGCGGCCTGGGACTAGTTTCCGGGGGGTCGTTCCGAACCAAGGGGAAGAAGGCCTTTCATGAGCATCTAACGAGTACATCCTCACTTCGTCTTCTCATTCTGCTCACCCAGCGCCTGTGACCTGGACCCAGCCCGTGGGGCACAGACCCTGGCTCTGGGCACCCCTGGTGAGGGCCTTCTGCACCAGAGCTCCCCACAGCACCAGCCAGCTCGCTCCCGCAGCTTCAGTTCTTTTGTTGCAGTCCTGACGGATCAGTCACCTGAGCATCCATGCTGCCAGGTGACAAACCCAGGCATGCAGAGATGTACATCCTTTACCCAGGGTAACATGATGTGGAGCTGAATCCAAGTCTGGGAGTCTGGTAACCGTGTCTGGGCTCTAACCACACAACCGTCTCACAGTGAAACAAATTGGGGACTGGCCTTTTCCTGAGTGGCCTTAAAGGTGCAGTGGCCTGCAGCCTCCTGTCCAATCCCCACCATTGACAAGTACATCGATGTCCCACAGCTGTGCCACTAGAGGCTGTTTGACTGTGGTAGTTCACGTGTATCTGCTTAGTCCTCTTTTGCCAGGCTGTGTGCTTTGTGTGCCAGTTACAATTTAAGTAAAAATCTGGACATTCTTGGTTATCCCACGTGGAGTAAGGACTGAGCAAACTCACATCCATCACCCTGGCCAGGGCCTGAGAGCAGCAGCCTCTGGGCCGGGGGCTCTGTTACTAGGACTCTGGGCGTGGGGGGAAGGGAGGGAGTAGCCCTGTTACTAAGAGTTAGGGACAAAACAGTCAGCAGGCCCAAGAACCCCAGCAGAGCTCCACCGTAAGTGAATGTCTAGTTCGACTATATTTTCTTGTAGAATCATTAACTCCAAAAAAATTGAACGGAATCATGTATGATTCACAAACACACGACTTTACCATCTCACCAGAAACACTCTTACCACAAGGACACTAAGTCGGTTCTGTAAAATGTGGACTATACGATGCACCTCACAGCCTTGCAGGCTCCTGTTTTTCTTTCTTTTTCTCTTTCTTAGGATTAGAATGAGTACATGTAAGGTGCTTAGTGTAGGAGGTGGCAGAGAGAGTAGACACTCAATAAATAACAGCAATTGTAAGTGTACAAAGCAGGCCATGTGCCTGGCATTGCCTCTCACCCCTGCCTCCCATTCTAAGCAGCCTGTTGAGCACTTGGTAATTCCTCACTTGAAAGAGATTACAAAGAGGTTTGTTTGGTTTATATTTAAATTTTTTTTATTGTGGTAAGATGCACATAACATAAAATTTGTACATTCACATTGTTGTACAACCTCATCACCATCTATCTCCAGAACTTTTTCATCATCTCAGACAGAAACTCTGTCCCCATTAAACACAGACTCCCCATTCCCTCCTTCCCTCCCATCCCTATCCTCTGGTAACCACCATTCTACTTTCTGTCTCTCTGAGTTTGAGTACTCTAGGTATAGGCTATAAAGAGGTTTGATCAACACAAACCATAATAAACCTTAAACCTACAGAATTTAATTAAAGGGTTGGTTTCTCCCATGGCTTCACACAGCTATCACTCGTCACAAAAGTTTCTAAATCAAAGAAGGAAAGTAGGGACTCCTTGCCTTGGGTCTGCAAGAGTTTCCCAGCTGTGAGATTGCTCACCGGCCAACCTTGAGCCTCTTAGCTTCAGATCTTCCACTGCTCCACTGTCTCCTCCCAGCTCTTGCTGCTCATCCAGATGCTGCATGATCAGCCACTTCCCAAACTTGGTCCCACTGGGAAAAGGTGCTCAGTTTTTCCCAGCATTGCTACCATTTGTTTTTTTCTGTTATTCCTCCCACAGGACATAAGCCTGTACTCTCTGGGTAACAGAATGTTCTTTCTCATTAATGTCCTCAGTTAAACCCTGGTCAACCAGTGCTTCTCTGAAAGTGACCAATTAATTCATCCAAGGACCAACTATCAGAAATAAACTTGCTAGAAATCATCATTTATGATTCAATTTGCAAGCAAATCAGGAATTGTGGATCAAGAGTGTGTCCGAAGTGTGGTGTTGAATCATTACAGTCGGGTCAGACCTCTCTTCTGATGCCTGCTGTAATATTATTCCTAGTATTTGCCTGAGAATGGAAGCTTTCCACTTAGTTACAGGAGTCAGACTTCCACCTCCTCCCGTACTTTGTAGCAAAGGCAGAAAGAAAGAAGGAGGAAGAAAGGAAGAAGGAAAAGAAGGAAGGAAGAGAAAAAGATGCCCTACGGCAAAATCCAGTGACGAGATTTCCATTTTTGGCAATAGCCAGAAAAACCAAACCAGTGTAGAACATCTAACAATGCTGGATAGAATATTTAAAATGAATCTTTAAAAATGCATTGTTAATCATATGTGAAAATAAAGAATGTCTGAAAAGCCTGGAAGTGATGAAGAGGTTCAAAGCTGGAAACAGTAAGTGAAACTGGAAAGATAAGCAATTGTCATCCAGTTTTGGTCCTGGGAGTAGGGCGGAGGACAGGCAATCAATATCCTCTTTAGAGGGAGAGATCTGAAGCTGGGCTTTTTACAGCAGCTGGATCTGGAGCTGGGATGTGCGAACTACAACCTGTAAGCCAAACGCAGCTTACTACCTGATTTTGTAAAGTTTCATTGAAACACAGTCATGCCTTTCCTTATCATATTATCTGTAGTTGCTTTTGCAAAACGAGGGCAGAGTTGAATAGTTGCAGCCGTATGGACCACAGAAGAGAAGAAATTTACTACCTGGCCCTCTATAGAAAAAGTTGACTGTGATTCTTGAGTAACAGAGTAGGGAAAGACATTTGCCTAATTTGGTTTTGGTTTTGAGTGGAGGGAGGGAATAAAGGGAAAAAACAATCAATCCTTAGAATCAAAAAGTTCAATAAAACTGAGAGAAGACATTACAAACAAACCAAACCAATGCCAAAAGTGAAAGAGGGCACAATTACAAATAGAGTTATAATTCTATGTGTAATAATAGAAAGGTAATAAAATAGAATATATTGAACAACTTTACGACAATCAATCTGGAATCAGGTGAAGTAGAAATATTTACAGGAAATATAAATTACCAAAACTGACTCCAGAAGAAATAGTAAGGCTGAATCATCCTATGTTTATGAAAAATGTGAATCCTTAGTTAAAAAATATCTCTCCTTAAGGAGAACACCAGGCTCAGTTAGTTTTGTATGCCAGTTTGAATACTCAGAGCTGAAAATTCCAATCTTACATAAAGTTTTTGAGAGTTTTTCAGTAAGACTAGAGAACCAATTCATATAACAAAATCAACTCAAAATGGATGAAAAATCTAAACGTAAGACCTGAAAGAGTAACACTTCTGTTTAAATTTAACTTTAAATGGTCACATATTTAAATAGTGACTACCTTACTGGACAATCCCGCTCTGAAATCTAGAGGAAATGGGAAAAGCTTCTTGCCATTGGTATTTTGTTGCCATTGATTTTTGATATAACCCCAAAAGCACAGGCAACAAAAGCAAAAAAAAAAAAAAATTGGAATTATCAAGCTAAAAAGCTTCTGCACAGGAAAGGGAACAATCAACAGAGTGAGGAAACAACCTGCAGAATGGGAGAAAATATCTGTGAACCATACATTTGATAAGGAGTTAATATAAAAATATATAAGGACCTGAAATAACTCAATAGGAAGAAAATAAGTAATCCAATTTTAAAAATTGGGTGAAGGACCTGAAAAGACATTTCTCAAAAGATGGCATACAAATGGCCAATGGGTCTATTAAAAAAATAGTCAACATCATTGATCATCAGGGAATGCAAATTAAAGCCAGGATGAGATATTACCTCACATCTGTTTGGATGGCTATTATAAAAAATATAAGAGATTAAAGAATGTTGTTGAGCATGTGTGGAAAAGAAAACCCTTGTAAACTGTTGGTGGGAATTTAAATTAATACAGTCATTTTGGAAAACAGTATGGAGGTTCCTCAAAAAGTTAAAAACAGATCTGGGCATGGTGGATCATGCCTGTAATCCCAGAACTTTGGGAGGCCGAGGCAGGTGGATCATGAGGTCAGGAGTTCGAGACCAGCCTGGCCAATGTGGTGAAACCCTGTCTGTACTAAAAATACAAAAATTAGCTGGGCATGGTAGTCCTAACTGCTGGGGAGGCTGAGGCAGGAGAATTACTTGAACCCGGGAGGCAGAGGTTGCAGTGAGCCGAGATCGTGCCACTGCACTCCAGCCTGGGTAACAGAGCAAGACTCCATTTCAAAAAAAAAAGAAAAAGTTAAAAACAGAACTACCATACAGTCGAGCCATTATGCTTGTAGATATATATCCAAAGGAAATGAAATACTTACGTTGAAGAGGTATCTGCACTCTCATGTTCACTGCGGCATTATTATCCATAGCTAAGATATGGAAACAACCTAACTGTCCATTGAATAAGAAAAATATGGTATATATACACAACAAAATACTATTCAGCCTTAAGAAAGAAAGAAATCCTGTCATTTTCAACAAGGATAAACCTGGATCACATTATGCTAAGTGAAATAAACCAGGCATAGAAAGACAAATGCTACAAGGTCTCACTTGTATGTGAAATCTAAAAGAGTTGAACTCACAGAAGCAGAGAGGTGGTTACCAGGGACTGGAGAGTAGGAAACAGGGAAGATATTGGTTAAAGAATGTAGAATTTCAGTTAGACAGGAGGAATAAGTGGGAATTCTATTGTGCAACATGGTGATTATAGGAAATAACAATGTATTATATGCTTGAAAATTGCTCAGAGAGTAGACTTTAAATTTTCTTACCATCGAAAAAGATGTGTGAGGTTAGTTAGCTTGATTTAGTCATTTCACAATATATACATATATTAAAGCATCATGTTATATACCTTAAATAAATATACAATTTTGTCAATTAAAAAATTAAAAAAGAGAAATAAGATTGGAGTGAAATAATTAGAAATATAATTACTCGTAGATACATTATTGTCTATATGCTAAAAACCATAGAATTTACAATGAAATCATTACATTGATAAAATATATATCTGTTGTTTCCTGACTTTTTAATGATCACCATTCTAACTGACGTGAGATGGTATCTCACTGTGGTTTTGATTTGCATTTCTCTAATGACCAGTGATGATGAGCTTTGTTTCATGTGTTTGTTGACCACAAAAATGTCTTCTTTTGAGAAGTGTCTGTTCATATCCTTTGCCCACTTTTTGATGGGGTTGTTTTTTTCTTGTAAATTTGTTCAAGTTCTTTGTAGATTTTGGGTATTAGCCCTTTGTCAGATGGATAGATTGTAAAAATTTTCTCCCATTCTGTAGGTTGCCTGTTCACTGTGATGATAGTTTCTTTCACTGTGCAGAAGCTCTTTAGTTTAATTAGATCTCATTTGTCAATTTTGGCTTTTGTTACCATTACTTTTGGTATTTTAGTCATGAAGTCTTTGCCCATGCCTGTGTTCTCTGAATGGTATTGCCTAGGTTTTCTTCTAGGGTTTTTATGGTTTCAGGTCTTATGTTTAAGTCTTTAACCCATGTTGAGTTAATTTTTGTATAAGATGTAAGGAAGGGGTCCAGCTTCAGTTTTCTGCATCTGGCTAGCCAGTTTTCCCAACACCATTTATTAAATAGGGAATCCTTTCCCCATTGCTTGTTTTTGTCAGGTTTGTCAAAGATCAGATAGTTGTAGATGTGTGGCATTATTTCTGAGGCCTCTGTTCTGTTCCATTGATCTATATCGCTGTTTTGGTACCAGTACCATGCTGTTTTGTTTACTGTAGCCTTGCAGTATAGTTTGAAGTCAGGTAGCATGGTACCTCCTGCTTTGTTCTTCTTGCCTAGGATTGTCTTGGCTATGTGGGCTCTTTTTTTTGGTTCTATGTGAAATTTAAAGTAGTTTTTTCCAATTATGTGAAGAAAGTCCATGGTAGCTTGATGGGGATAGCATTGAATCTATAAATTACTTTGGCAGTATGACCATTTTCACAATATTGATTCTTCCTATCCATTAGCATGGAATGTTTTTCCTTTTGTTTGTGTCCTCTCTTATTTCTTTGAGCAGTGGTTTGTAGTTCTCCTTGAAGAGGTCCTTCACATCCTTTGTAAGTTGTATTCCTAGGTGTTTTATTGTCTTTGTAGCAATTGTGAATGGCAATTCACTCATGATTTGGCTCTCTGTTTGTGTATATTATTATTAATGTACTATTACCTTATTAGTGTATAGGAATGCTTATGATTTTTGCACATTGGTTTTGTATCCTGAGACTTTGCTGAAGTTGCTTATCAGCTTAAGGAGATTTTGGGCTGAGACGATGGGGTTTTGTAAATAAACAATCATGTCATCTGCAAACAGAGACAATTTAACTTCCTCTCTTCCTATTTGAATTCCTTTATTTCTTTATCTTGCCTGATTGCCCTGGCCAGAACTTCCAATACTATGTTGCATAGGAGTGGTGAGAGAGGGCATCCTTGTCTTGTGCCAGTTTTCAAAGGGAATATTTCCAGTTTTTGCCCATTCAGTATGATACTGGCTGTGGGTTTGTCAAAAATAGCTCTTATTATTTTGAGATATGTTCCATCAACACCTAGTTTATTGACAGTTTTTAGCATGAAGGGGTGTTGAATTTTATTGAAGGCCTTTTCTGCATTTATTGAGATAATCATGTGGTTTTTGTCATTGGTTCTGTTTATGTGGTGGATTACATTTATTGATTTGCACATGTGGAACCAGCCTTGCATCCCAGGGATGAAGCTCACTTGATCGTGGTGGATAAGCTTTTTCATGTGCTGCTGGATTTGGTTTGCCAGTATTGTATTGAGGATTTTCACGTTGATGCTCATCAGGGATATTGGCCTGAGATTTTCTTTTTTTGTTGTGTCTCTGCTGGGTTTTGATATCAGGATGATGCTGGCCTCATAAAATGAGTTAGGGAGGAGTTCCTCTTTTTCTCTCATTTGGAATAGTTTCAGAAGTAATGGTACCAGCTCCTCTTTGTACTGCTGGTAGAATTCGGCTGTGAATCCATCTGATCCTGAGCTTTTTTTCGTTGGTAGGCTATTAATTACTGCCTCAATTTCAGAACTTTTATTGGTTTATTCAGGGATTCGACTTCTTCCTGGTTTAGTCTTGGGAGGGTGTATGTGTCCAGGAATTTATCCATTTCTTCTAAATTTTCTAGTTTATTTGTGTAGAGGTGTTTACAGTATTCTCTGATGGTAGTTTGAATATCTGTGGGATCAGTGTTGATCTCCCTTTTATCATTTTTTATTGTGTCTGTCTGATTCTTTTCTCTTTTCTTCTGTATTAGCCTGTCTAGCGGTCTATCTATTTTGTTAATCTTTTCAAAAAACCAGCTCCTGGATTTATTGATTTTTTTGAAGGGTTTTTCATGTTTCTGTCTCCTTCAGTTATGCTCTCATCTTAGTTAATTCTTGCCTTCTGTTGTTTTTGAATTTGTTTGCTCTTGTTTCTCTAATTCTTTTAATTGTGATGTTAGGGTGTTGATTTTAGATCTTTCCTGCTTTCTCTTGTGGGCATTTAGTGCTATAAATATTCCTCTAAACACTGCTTTAACTGTGTCTCAGAGATTCTGGTACGTTGTGTCTTTATTCTCATTGTTTCAAATAACTGATTTGTTTTTGCCTTAATTTCGTTATTTACCCAGTAGTCATTCAGGAGCAGGTTATTCAGTTTCCATGTAAGTGTGTGGTTTTGAGTGAGTTTCTTAATCCTGAGTTCTAACTTGATTGCACTGTGGTCTGAGAGACTGTTTGTTATGATTTCCTTTCTTTTGCATTTGCTGAGGAGGGTTTTACTTCCAATTATGTGGTCAATTTTAGAATAAGTGCTATGTGGTGCTGAAAAGAATGTATATTCTGTTGATTTGGGGTGGAGAGTTCTGTAGATGTCTATTAGATCCACTTGGTCCAGAGCTGAGTTCAAGTCCTGAATATCCTTGTTAATTTTCTGTCTCGTTGCTCTAATATTGACAGTGGGGTGTTAAAGTCTCCCACTATTATTTTGTGGGAGTCTAAGTGTGTTTGTAGGTCTCTAAGAACTTGCTTTATGAATCTGGGTGCTCCTGTATTGGGTGCATATATATTTAGGATAGTTAGCTCTTCTTGTTGCATTGATCCCTTTACCATTATGTAATGCCCTTCTTTGTCTTTTTGATCTTTGTTAGTTTAAAGTCTTTTTTATCAGAGACTAGGATTGCAACCCATGCTTTTTTTTTGCTTCCCATGTGCTTGGTAAATATTCATCCATCACTTTATTTTGAGCCTATATGTATCTTTGTACGTGAGATGGGTCTCCTCAATAAAGCACACTAATGGGTCTTGACACTTTATCCAATGTGCCACTCTGTGTCTTAATTGAGGCATTTAGCCCATTTACATTTAAGGTTAATATTGGTATGTGTGAATTTGATCCTGTCATTATGATGCTAGCTGGTTATTTTGCCCATTAGTTGACGCAGTTTCTTTATAGTGTCAGTGGTCTTTACAATTTTTTTTTGTAGTGACTGGTACCAGTTGTTCCTTTCCGTGTTTAGTACTTCCTTCAGGAGCTCTTGTAAGACAGGCCTGGTGGTTACAAAATCTCTCAACATTTGCTTGTCTGTAAAGGATTTTATTTCTGCTTCACGTATGAAGCTTAATTTGGCTGGATATGAAATTCTGGGTTGAAAATTCTTTTCTTTAAGAATGTTGAATGTTGGCCCCCACTCTCTTCTGGCTTGTGGGGTTTCTGCTAAACGATTCACTGTTAGTCTGATTGGTTTCCCTTTGTGAGTAACTCGACCTTCTCTCTGTCTGCCCTTAACATTTTTTCCTTCATTTCAGTCTTGATTAATCTGACCATTATGTGTCTTGGGGTTGCTCTTCTTGAGTAGTATCTCTGTGGTGTTCTCTGTATTTCCTGAATTTGAATGTTGGCCTGTCTTGTTAGGTTGGGGAAGTTCTCCTAGATAATATCCTGAAGAGTGTTTTGCAACTTGGTTCCATTCTCCCTGTCACTTTCAGGTACACCAATCAAACCTAGGTTTGGTTTCACATAGTCCCATATTTCTTGGAGGCCTTGTTCATTCCTTTTCATCTTTTTTCTCTAATCTTGTCTTCAAGTTTTATTTCATTAAGTTTATTTTCAATCCCTGATATCCTTTTTTCTGCTTGATTGATTCTGCTCTCGATACTTGTGTATGCATCACAAAGTTCTCGTGCTATGTTTTTCAGCTCCATCAGGTCACTTATGTTCTTCGCTAAACTAGTTTTTCTAGTTAGAATTTCTCTAACCTTTTTTCAAGTTTCTTAGCTTCCTTGCATTGGTTTAGAACATATTCCTTTAGCTCAGAGGAAGCCTACTTCTGTCAATTCATCAAACTCATTCTCCATCCAGTTTTGTTTTCTTGTTGGTGAAGAGTTGTGATCCTTTGGAGCAGAATAGGAGTTCTGGTTTTTGGAATTTTCAGACATTTTGTGCTAGTTTTTCCTCATCTGTGTGGATTTATCTACCTTTGTTCTTTGATGTTGGTGACCTTTGGATGGGGTTTTGTGTGAATGTCCTTTTTGTTGATGTTGATGCTATTCCTTTCTATTTGTTAGTTTTCCTTTGTTGTTAGAAGGAAAAATGTCAGGTCCCTCTGCTTCAAGTCTGCTGGAGTTTGTTGGAGGTCCACTCCAGACCCTACTTGCATGGTTATCACCAGCAGAGGCTACAAAACAGCAAAGATTGCTTCCTGTTCCTTCCTCAGGGAGCTTTGTCCCAGATGCCACTAGATGCCAGCTGGAGCTCTCCTTTATGAGGTGTCTATTGACCCCTGCTGGGAGGTGTCTCTCAGTCAGGAAGCATGGGTCAGGGACTCACTTGAGGAGGCAGTCTGTCCCTTAGCAGAGCTTGAGTGCTGTGCTGGGAGATTTGCTGCTCTCTTCAGAGCTGGCAGGCAGGAACATTTAAGTCTGCTGAAGCTGTGCTCACAGCCGCCCCTTCCTCCAGGTGTTCTGTCCCAGGGAGATGGGAGTTTTATTGATAAGCCCCTGACCGGGACTGCTGCCTTTCTTTCAAAGATACCCTACCCAGAGAGGAGGAATCTAGAGAGGCAGTCTGGCTTTGCAGAGCTGCGGTGGGCTCTGCCCGGTTTGAACTTCCCTGTGGCTTTGTTTACACTGTGAGGGGAAAACTGCCTACTCATGCCTCAGTAATGGTGAATGTCCCTTCTCCCACCAAGCTCAAGCATCCCAGGTCAACTTCAGACTGCTGTGCTGGCAGCGAGAATTTCAAGCCAGTGGATCTTAGCTTGCTGGGCTCTGTGGGGGTGGGGTTCGCTGAGCTAGACCACTTGACTCCCTGGCTTCAGTCCCCTTTCCAGGGTAGTGAGCAGCAGTTCTGTCTCACTGGCATTCCAGGTGCCACTTGGGTATGAAAAAAAACTCCTGCAGCTAGCTCAGTGTCTGCCCAAACAGTCACCCAGTTTTGTGCCTGAAACCCAGGGCCCTGGTGGTATAGGCCCCTGAGGGAATCTCCTGGTCTGCAGGTTGTGAAGACTGTGGGAAAAGCATAGTATCTGGACTGGAGTGCACCATTTCTCATGGCACAATCCCTTGTGGCTTCCCTTGGCTAGGGGAGGGAGCACCCCTTGTGTTTCCTGGGTGAGGCAATGCACCACCCTGCTTTGGCTCACTTTCCGTGGGCTGCACCCAGTGTCTAACCAGTTCCAATGAGATAAGCTGGATTCCTCAGTTGGAAATGCAGAAATCACCCGCCTTCTGTGTTGATCTCACTGGGAGCTACAGACCAGAGCTGTTCCTATTTGGTCATCTTGCCAGCCACCTCCATAATCATATTTTTCTAATTAATAATATAAAATATGCAATTACATATATATATTTGGCTGGCCATATATATGTGTGTGTGTACATATATATGTGTATATATATGTATATATATGTGTACACACACATGCATAGAGAGATGGACCTGTTTCTCCATGGCCAGCCAAATATGAATACTTTCTTTTCAGCCTATATTTCAGTTAATACTGGTAATTTATCTTTTCTCAGAAAAAAATTTTGATTTTATTCAAGTTTTCTTATTGCCAGGTGGCCTAACATAATAGTCCCTTACAATTGCTTTCTTTGTGTTTGGAATAAATTTTCTTTTCTGATTTCTAATTTGGGGATTGGTTTCTCATTTTGTTATTTATTCACTGACTCATTCCATAAATAAGTATTGAATGCTTAACATATAGTTATTATTGTAGGTCTTTGGAATTTTGTGGGATTTATTGTCTAGTTGGGGAGAGATAGACAAGGACCAAGTGCCTTAGTCCATTTTGCATTGCTGTAAAAAAAAATACTTGAGACTGGGCAATTTATAATGAACATAAATGTATTGGCTCACAGTTCTGGAGGCTAAGTCCAATATCAAGACACTGGCATCTGTTCAGGGCCTTCTTGCTGTATCATCCCATGGTAGAAGGTGAATGGGAGAGAGAAAGAGAGAAAGAGTTAAACATCTTAATACCATTGCAATTAAAATTTCATCATGAATTTTGGAGGGGACACATATTCAAATCATAGAATTCTATTCCTGGTCTCCCAAAATTCATGTTGTTCTCACATACAAAGGACATTCATTCTATCTCAGTAGCCCCCAAAGTCTTAACTCATTCCTATATCAACTCAAAAGTTCAAAATCCAGAGTCTCATCAAAATTAGACATGAGCGAGACTCAAGGCATGATTCTTCCTGAGGCAAATTCCTCTCCATCTGTAAGCCTATGAAATTAAACAAGTACATGCTTCCAAAATGCAATGGTGGAACAGGTATAAGATAGACATTCCCATTCCAAAAGGGAGTAATAGGAAAGAAGAAAGGGGTAAGTGATCTCAAAGAAGTTCAAAACCCAACAGAGTGAACAGCATTAAATCTAAGACTTCAGAATAATCTTTGACTTCATATGCCACCTTTTGGGCACGCTGTGGTGGGGATTGGGCACCCACGGCCTTGGGGAGCTCCAGCCCTATGACTTTACTGGACTCAGCCCGCAAAGCAACTCTCTTGGGTTGTAATCTTGTACCTGCAGTTCACCTAGGCTGGTGTTGCAGGCTGGCGGCTCTACAGTTCTGGGGTCTTGGAGGTGACCTTGTCCCCATGGCTCCATTAGGCCTAGTGGGGACTCTCTGCAGCAACTCTGTCCTCACATTTCTCCTGGGCATTGCCCAAGCGGGGGCTCTCTGCAATGACTTCACTCCTGCGTAAGTCTCTGCCTGTGACATCCTTTAAAATCTATGTGCAGGCACCCATGCTTTTTCAGGTCTTGCATCTTGTGCACCTGCAGAATCAGCATCACATGGATGCTGCTAGGGTTTATGGCATGTACCTTCTGAAGCAGCGGGCCAAGCTGTACCTGGTCTACTTGAGCCATGGCTGGGGCGGCTGAGGAGTGGGAAGCAGAGACTTGAGGCAGCCCTGGGCAGTGCAGCCCAAAGTCTGGAGGGTCCCCTAGGCCTGTCTTTTGACATATGTCCGCCCTCAGGAAGGATCTGGCACTCTGGACTTGTGATGGGAGGGATATCACCAATAATGTCTGAAGTGACTTGGGGGTCATTGGCGAACAGCCTCTGGCTTCCTTCTATCCACATGAATCTCCTTTTCAAATGGTGAGTTGGCTGCATCATTGGTTTCCTCTCCTGAAAATGCTCTTTCATCCTCTATCACAAGACCAGGCTGAAATCCTTCAAATCCTTAAACTGTGTGTTTTTTTTTTAATTATACAATTTTGTTTTTAAATAAATTTTCTCTTCTCAAAATTTAGTATACACAGTTATGAGAAGCCACACCGCACCCTGAATACTTTGTTGCTTAGATGTTTCTTTGACCATACCATTCATTTCTCTTATATTCTGCCTTTCACAAAGCACTTGGGGTGGACACAATTTAGCTAAGGTCTTTGCCACTTTGTAACAAGGTGGCCTTTACTCCAGTGTCTGGTACTTTTTCTCTCATTTCAACTTGAGACCTCATCAGAATTGCCTTGAATGTCCTTATTTCTACCAACATTCTGATCACAACCACTTAGTAATCTCTAGGAAGATTCGGACTTTCCCTACAGCCCCTTTCTTCCTCTGACTCCTCACTAGAATTGCTCTTAATGCTCGTTTCATAGCAATACAAGCTATTTCAGTCAGCTTCTCTAAACTCTTCCAGTCTCTACCCATTGCCCAGTTTCAAAGCTGCTTCTACATTTTCATGTGTTTGTTATGGCACAACCTCCACTTCTTGATACCAATTTTCTGTCTAAGTCCATTTGTGCTACTATAACAAAATACTTGAGACTGGGTGATTTATAATGAACAGAAATTCACTGGCTCACAGTTACGGAGGCTGAGAAGTCCAATATCAGGTGTCAGCATCTTTCAAGAGCCAGCCTTCTTGATGTATTATCCCAAGGCAGAAGGGAGACGGTGAGGAAGGTGAGAGAGGGCGAGAGAAAGACAAAGAAGAGAGGGCAAACACATCCCCCCCTTTTTTTGAAACTTTAATTTTAGGTTCAGGGGAACATGTGACGGTTTGTTACATAGGTATACTCGCATCACAGTCTTTTTAGTTCTGTGTGGGGAAACGTTAGGACAATCATGAAATTCATTTTGGGGGCTCTGGTGTGTGAGGAAGGGGCTGCAGAGCCTCCTGTTCAGGGCACACTTTCTGGAGGCTGTGCACTTCACAGGCTGGTCAGAGAGGTGGACAGCAGGCTGCTCAATGACCTGTATTAGGGATGTTGACAGGTCAGACAGTGACCCCAAGCCTGGGAACATACCACTTTAGCGTCCAGCAGTGAGTTCCCAGCCCATCCAGCCCCAACCTGATTGAGCTGCACAGGGGTGAAGGTGTTTCTCTCTGATCCCCCACCGAAGTGCCCAGAGCATGAGAATCCCCTAATGTTGTACGGATTATTACATCACCATGGTATTAAGCCCAGAACCCAATAGCTGTCTTTTCTGCTCCTCTCCCTCCTCCCACCCTCCACCCTCAAGTAGACCCCAGTGTCTGCAGTTTCCTTCTTTGAAACACACCCCTGTCTAACAAACCCACTTCCATGATAACAGCATTAATTCATTCATGAAGGCAGAGCCTTAATGGCTTAACCACCTCTTAAAGCTCTCACCTCTTAAAACGGCTATAATGGCAATGAAATTTCAAAATGAATTTTTGAGAGGACAAAGATTCAAACCACAGTGCCAGGTAAACATAAATGTTATAATTTCATGTACTTATAAGTATTACTAGCAAAACCTGAACAAGACAAGAGATATTTTTGATAATGAGGACGTCTATAAGGAGGTGTCCTCTTCCATTTAGCAATTTCTGCTTGATATTTAATAGTAGATAATTTGGCACATAGAGGATTGTGACAGACACATGTTTATTATAGATTATGTGTTTCATTATTATAATGCGGAATTTTAATGCCTTTTAGCACTTTAAAGCCAATTAGCTTTGTGATATTGTCACGGAAACCGCCCCTGCTTTCTTCCCATTTCTGTCCACGTGGGTCTCTGCACTGTCCCTCTCTGTTCACCTTCCTGGTTACTTTGCTGGGAAACTCTCATTTATGTAGCACATAGTAATTTTTACTCCAGTTGCATTTATCTTATTTACATATATTGTTATGGCAGATGTACTTGCTCTTACTTCCATCCTTTTATGCTCCATTTTATATTTCTTCCAGTGGTTATTTGTATTTTCCACATTTTGCTAAATTGTTTATAGTTTCTTTGCATTTTCTTTTTTGTCTTAGTAGTATGGAAGGCACACAGTCTCTCTCTCTCCCTCTCTCTCTCTCTCTTTTGAGCCAGAGTCTCGCTCTACTGCCCAGGCTGGAGCACTGTGGCACAATCTCAGCTCACTGCTACCTCTGCCTCCAAAGCTCAAGTAATTCTCCTGACTCAGCCTCTCGAGTAGCTGGGATTACAGGAGTGCACCACCATGCCCAGTTAATTTTTGTATTTTTAGTAGAGATGGTTTCACCACGTTGGCTAGGCTGGTTTTGAACTCCTGACCTCAAGTGATCCATGTGCCTCAGCCTCCCAAAGTGCTGGGAATTACAGGCGTGAACCACTGTGCCTGGCCACACAACCTCTTTTTAGTTCTATGTGGGACAATGTTACCACAATTATGAAATCCCTTGTGGGGGCTCTGGTGTGTGAGGGAGGGGCTACAGAGCCTCCTATTCAGAGCACACTTTCTGGAGGCCGTGCACTTCACAGGTTGATCAGAGAGGTGGACAGCAGGCTGCTCAATGACCTGTATTAGGGATGTTGACAGGTCAGACAGTGACCCCAAGCCTGGGAACATACCACTTTAGTGTCTAGCAGTGAGCTCCCAGCCCATCCAGCCTCAGCCTGATTGAGCTGCATAGGAGTGAAGATGTTTCTCTCTGATCCCCCACTGAAGCATCCAGAGCATGAGAATCTCTTAATGGAGGCTGCCGTGGCTGAGCTCCCCAGTGAGGGATACTTTGGACTAAGAAGACAGCTATACCCAGGGGTGCCACCTGAAACCTTTGCACCAACACTGCTGGTGAGCTCACAATGCCAGACCTTGGACTCCAGGTAGTGAGTACTGTTCCACGTGTTTTCCAATGTCCCAGTGTGCCCCCACCCTGCCTAATGTGGGACCGTAACAGCTTTGCATGTACAGCGCAGGCAGGGAGGATCCTCGGAAACAGGCACTGCTTCGTCGCTGCTATCTTCAGTGCAAACCAGGATATTCCCAGGAGCACAGACTTCATGTGACTATGCCCCCTTCACCAAGCACACTGGCCCGTGGCAGGAGGACTTGCTGCCAAATAATGGCTTGGAGTCCAGGGAGCTGTGATCTAGGCCACCGTGGGAGGTGAAGAGGGTTTGAGCTGAGGCGCCAGGTAGGAGAGAGATGGTGCACTCGGGGGCTCCTGGGGGGGCGGTCAGGGGATGGGCAGTGGGGCTGGAGGAGTAGGAGGGGCTGGATCTGACCTGAGAAATGCACTTTTGAGAACCCAGATTGGAGAGACAGCATCTGTGATGAGGGGACCATTGTAATACAAGAGGAGAAAGGTTGGAATGAATGAAGGCTGTGGAAATGGAGAAGGAGAAGGGGCATGTTTTAGAAATCCAAAAGCAAGGAACATGAAAGGATCAGGAAATGGATTGATGGCCAGGTTGGGGGCGGAAATGCCAGGGAAAGTGGAAGCTGGTGGTGCCGTTTGCTGTGGAAGGAAGCACGGGGGTTGGGCAGGGTGTCGAGAGGGAGGAGTCTGGAGCCAGAGTGGCCTCATGGGAAGGATCAGGACAGGGCTGGTGGGAGCCACAGACCTTGCCACCACTGGGTTCTTGGGCTGCCCCATGAGTGGTTCCCTGCATGTAGTGTGAGAACCGGGGAGGGCGAGAGCCCCAGAGCTGCCAGGGCCCATCCTCCTGGAAAGTGGCTGTGCCAGTGGCTGCCAAGGCCAGAACTGCTTCCAGGAGACACTGCTGAGGAAGATGAACAGAAAGAATGAATTAGTGAAAGGAAAAAGGAAAAGCAGCAGGAATGAATGGGGAAAAGAAGGAAGGAGGAAGGGGAAGGGACTTGGGCTGCTTTCTATGGGCTGGGGAACCGTTCGTGTGCTATGTCCCACACGTTATCTTATTTACTCCTTGGAGTAATCTGACATTTTTGCCCTCATTTTAAAGATAAGGAAACAGAATCCTCATGGGGGTAAGCAATGGATGGGCCAGAATCAAACCCTGGCAATGGGACTTGTCTCCTAGCTCCACTGCCTCTAAATGGAGATATGAATGAAACATGGGGCGTAGGATGGACAGCATGCTCACTTACTGACTGCATGTGTAATAACAAGGTGATTATGTTCTGAGTGGTCCCTCCTGGATTGGTCTGTGCTGTTAGAAGTCAGGACAGGGGCTACTCCTGGAAGATGTGGGGGCCAGGCACACAGAGGGCTTCTGTGGCATGAGTCACGTGTGTCTCAAACTGGGTGCTGGGGACTGAGCCTGAGGTGGGGGAAGCCTCTGTAATGTAAATCTGGAGTCCTACAGTCACGGCATCTTTGGGTAATCGAGACAAGGGCTGATGCAATCAGTAGAATAATAGAATGTGTCACTGAGTTAATGGATACAGTGTGCCTGGAATTCACATCGCCCTAAACCCGGGATAGATCCACTGCCTTGGGGGTGGGATCTGTTAGAACTCTCCAAGCTTCATGGGGCTCAAGACTCCAGTGCCAAAGTGGGGTGGGTTTGTGACTTCAGCTCTCTGAGACACAGCTGCCAGCCTCCCCTCATCCAGCTGGCTTCTTGAAGGTTGGGATTGGAGGCTCATCCATGCACAAGAGCTTCTGGACACAGATTCTTTGGCTCCAGTCTTTGGTTCAAACAAAAGGCATTTTCATAAGCCTCTGCCTTCTTGCCCTGCTTTGAGAAAGTTCAGTTCAAATTCTGAGTTGCTTTTGGTCCTGGCCAATTTCTGCTGTTCTTGGAGGTTTGCTTTGTTTCTTTTTGATGCTCTGCAAGTCAACAATTGCAACATACACTAAGGAGAGAGCATGTGGTGAAGACAATGAAAAACAGATCCGGGCCTGCCAAAGAAAGAGGTAGAAAGACAGAACCTGACAGTTCCATACGTCGTGCAGCTCCGGGTGCACCACTCCAGAGTGAATGTGCTGGCCTGTGGGTGGAATTCTTCCTGAGTGAGCCCTGCTTTTTAGATCTGGGTTCAATAAAGATAATTCTCTTCATCCAGTGTAATCTTCAAGCGTTCCATGGCTTTTTTCCTCAAGATCTTTCACCTACTTCTTATAAAAGCAACTGAATGTTGATTTAGGGTTGGGCTGGCAATAATGATGAAAAGCTGGTGACTTGGGGCTCTTATGTTCAAAAACCATCTGCATCTCACCATTGTGAGGTGGACTTCTGAAATCCTTTTTTAGTCATAAAAAACTCGTGGAATTCCATGAAAGGAAGGAGCCATGGGGCCCACCTTTCACAGAGGCTGCTGCACCAGGCAGGTAGATGATGACATTCTTGAGGGTTTGCGAGCGCTGCCAGTCTGCGAGGCTGACCTCACGGGAAGAGGGGGCCCTGTGCCTGCAGGCTTCTAGTCTCCAATGAAGCAACTCAGGGAGATCCTGCTCCACATCAGAACAAAGATTAGAAACAGGAATTTCTGACTTCTCAAAATCTGGATTATAATGACAGTGGAGCAACTGAGAATACCAAGAAGTGATTGATTCTCAGGAGGTGGAGGATACGCTTTCACAGTTAATACAGAATGACAAAACAAAGCAAAACAAAAACTAACAACCTTGCCCTGTGGGGTGGAAACAACAGAATTTTCCTTCCTAAAATCTTTAATTTTAAATTATATATCCACATGTATACATATTAGCCCATTTTTTTTTCTCCAGAAGATTGTTAGTTCCCTGAGGGTGAGGCCTCTTTTTCTTCCCCTCCCACTTCTGTTTTCCAGCTGTTAGTATGGTTCCTGGAAGATTGTAGCTTGGCAATTTATGCAGTCATTTATTTATTTGAGTACTATTTGTTGAAGGCCTTCTATCCAGTGAACACTGTTCAGAAGAATATCACAGTGAACAGAAGGGACAAGAATTCCTTCCTCCCAAGGCTTACATTTGAAAGGCATGGGAAAGACAAAACAAAAGAAAAAAACCTTAGCCAACCAACCAAACAAACAAACCCAAACCAAAAACCACCAGGATTATTATGGTGTATGTATTTTCAGTGGAGCAGGTAATGGTGGTAGTGGTGGAATTTAGAAGTTAGGAGGGGTGGTCTAGAAAAGAAAGGCCTTATTGAGAAGGTGCCACTTGTGTAAGGGTCAAGGGGGTGTGGATTTTCTGGGGAAAAACATTCCAGCCCAAGGAACCTGCAAGTGGGCAAGGCTTGAGATAGAAGCATCCCCCAATCCAAAGACCAGCACAGAGACCCAAGTGCCAGAGCGCAAGGAGAAGAGGGTGGCAAGAGATGAAGAAAGAGAGGATGTGGGAGCAGATCACATGGGGTCCTGGGGTCATTTGACATCATTGTCAAGTTACCATTTATTAAATTGTCCCTCTTTCCCCCACTGATTTATACTGCCATCTTTATTGTAGTTTCAATTCCCATAAATGTGTGGGCCTCTTTCCAGGTTCCCTATTTTGTTTGTTTCAACTGTTTTGTGCCTTTACTCTTTTTTATTTATTTTATTTATTTTTATTTTTTTATTTTTTTGAGACAGAGTCTTGCTCTGTCACCAGGCTGGAGTACAGTGGTACATTTTCGGCTCACTTGCAACCTCTGCCTCCTGGGTTCAAGCGATGCTCCTGACTCAGCCTTCTGAGTAGCTGGGACTACAGGCATGTGCCACCAAGCCTGGCTAATTTTGTATTTTTAGTAGAGACAGGGTTTCACCCTGTTGGCCAGGATGGTCTCAATCTCTTGACCTCGTGATTCACCTGCCTCGGCCTCCCAAAGTGCTGGGAATACAGGCATGAGCCACTGTGCACGGCCACCTTACTGTTTCAAATAACCTTTAGGATGACCCCAAGAAGCTCCATGGAAATGCTGCTTGGAATTTTGATGGGAATTTCACTGCACTTGTGAATTATTTGGAGGAAAAGTCACATCTATATAATCAGTCTTTACAACCATGGTGTCCAATACAGTCTTTCAGATTCCTTCCTCC
>NW_012117044.1:1084141-1180587 GCF_000951035.1 Colobus angolensis palliatus | reverse complement strand
TTTCTTTCTTTCTTTCTTTCTTTCTTTCTTTCTTTCTTTCTTTCTTTCTTTCTTTCTTTCTTTCTTTCTTTCTTTCTTCTTTCTCTCTCTCTCTTTCTTTCCTTCTTTCTTCTTTCGATGGAGTCTTGTTCTGTTGCCCAGGCTGGAATGCAATGGCTTGATCTCTGCTCACTGCAGCCTCTGCCTCCCAGGTTCAAGCGATTCTCCAGCCTCAGCCTCCCAAGTAGCTGGGATTATAAGTGTGTGCCACCATACCTGGCTAATTTTGTATTTTTCATAGAGACAGAGTTTTGCTATGTTGGCCAGGTTGGTCTTGAACTCCTGACCTCTTATATGTCTTTCAAAAAAGCAAAAATACATTCTCCAAAATGGTTCTGTGCTGCTTCCATAGGATTTTTCACCAGATATGTAGACTCTTGTTATAGTAAATGCAATCTCTTTCTTAAATTACATTTTCTAATTAGTTGTCCGTAGTGAATTTTTTTATGTTGGTCTTATGTCTAACAACTTTTCTCTACTATTGGTACTAATAATTTGCCAAAAGCACTCTTGCACTTGGGAGAATTGCCCTTGCATCCTGACATGATTTCTTCATCCCTGGGGCATTTGCATTTGTTGTTTCTTTTGTTTATAAATCTCTTCCCACCTTATCTCCCTCCCCCAGCACATGTCCCCTTGCCTTGCCTTGGCTCTTGAAGCTCAATATTTATTTTGATAAGAAACTTTTCCTGACCTTCAGGGTACAGCCATTTTCATTAGCACTGGAAAGGTTATCACTCAGGCTTGAAGAAAGTGCGTTAGTATAAACGAGATGGATAGACCAGTCCCAACTCAAACCAAAAACAACCATGACAAAACACAACAACACTTAACAATACGGTGTGTTTAAACAACAGAGCTATGGCAATCATCTCAGGAAGTACTTTAGAATGGAGTTTTTAGAAATGATAGTTTGTAAACCACAACAAAATAAAGCTGTAATCACCAGTTGCTTTGTGGGTTCCATGAGACCCTAAGACTGGGTTATTTTAAATGAATCAGTTTATTTGATGGGAATATTAGTCTGGGAGAGTTGAATTTTGTTTGGATGTTAGCGTTGCAAGATGTCAGAAAGGACTCTTCCTGTTTCTGTTCACTGCGTTAGCTACCTGTCCCATTCACCTTCATGATAACCAATATCTAGTACACATTTTACACGAATTGCTTCAGGTTGAATGATAAGCTAGAAGAAAGGTTTGTGTGCATTTGGGCAGTGAACGTATCCAAAGATTTATGTCAAGTGGAAGGAACATTTTCCAGAGATGTTTTAGGAGACAGTTGTTGGCCACTGGCCTTAATGTGGCGTTGATACAAAATTAACAGAAATGGGGACTGTGTTGGATCATAGTTCAGGACTGTAAAAGAATGTTTGTGGCTGCATGATGTGGAAAAGATGTACCACATCTTGTCCAAATGGAGGCCAAGATATATTAATAGAAGGAAGACCTGATTATTAGAACTGACATAACACAGGTATGTTGCTTTGTAAAGTAGCGCATCCACAGCGGGTATTCAAGATAGAGCATTGTTTTGTAGGTAAGATGACATTTAATGTATTTTAAGCCATCCAATTCCCTTTATAAAGAGATTATTCCAAAGAAACCCACATGGAATAAGCCTTGCCCATCTCCAGGTTTGTTTTCACTTGCACAGAAACTGCTTGTGACTCTCTTATCCGCAGTGTAACAGATTCCCTCCTAGTGAAAGTTATAAATTTACTCTATAGTAAGCAAATTTGTTCATAAAATGGAAAATAATGAAATTAGGAGCAAGAAAACCTGGCTGCCAATTCTGTTATCCTCGGTGAGATAATCCTTAGTTTTCATGTGTGTAAGAAATGAACAATAAAAACAACCAGCCTTCGCATGATGGAGAGAATATAATAAATAACATGCCAGATCTACAGTGATAACAATTACAAGGTCCAGGAGATGCTAGAAGTGTTCTCACTGGTCTTTTATTTGATAGTTAATAATGATTTGTTTCAAGTTTTCAGCACTCACAACAGCTACATAGATACAAAAATTGTCAAAGTTTACAGCCTTACAACAGGCAATTTGAAAGACAGGATCGACGTCTCTTAAGTAGTCTGTGTGGCAAGGAGAAGAGATCCAATGTTTCCAGAACTCTACTCCACACAAAAAAATTACAGAGCTATGAAAAGGGAGATGATGACCTATTAGCAGCCCTGCTGAGTCATTAAGGAGTCCCTAAATTCTCAAATCTTTCTGTTTTCCCTAAGTTTTAGAGTAGCTCCCTCCACAGGGGCAAGAGGTGTCCCCCAGTCCTGAGCCCTGCAGCTGTCCAGGTGACATTGTTTTTATAAGTGAGCAGACGCTGCTCTAGCCAATGCTTCTGTGTAACTGGAGGCCCTGCATATGCTGAGTGACTGAAAATGGTCATGAAAGTCACCAGGTGAGGAAAAGGGCAGAAACATCTCCTGTTCTCTTTGTAGCCCCCTTAACACACACCACAGGCCCTCGAGAAGACAGCCAGAACATCAGCAGTCACTCTCACAACATGCTTATTTCAGGGCTCTGGGGCCCATCATCTGAGTCACTCTTCTATATCCAGAATTGAAATGATAAGCTTCAAGGTTCAGTGAGGTTTAACAGGAAAGCATTACATTATCTATATGCTTTCTATATGCTTGTCTATATGCATTGTCTATGTGCTGAACTTGAGGTGTAAATATAGGATTTCTACCAACCAGAATCTGGTGGAGAGAGGATTTCTACCCCTCAGAATCTGATGGAATCATGTGTGCACACACATAGTGAGACAGCTCTGGAAGTTAAGGCCAGTGTGGGAGCTGGTGAGGACCCAGGCAAAGGTGCTGGGGTGGAGGGAGGCAGATATATGTTATAATTATGCCATGTACATCATCGCACTCAACCATAGTTAACAGGGCTACTTGAGGGGAAGTAAAATAAGGCACGTGAAAGCAGTGAGCCTCTGAGTGGGCCATGTCGGGGCAAGGAGCGGGGTGTGTCCTTGGACCACAACTTGACTCCTCTTCTTGGTGTTCACAACGGCTGCCAGCCCCTGAAGGTAGCCTCTGAAGATCCAGGAGTCACTCCTGGTGGGCACAGTCTTCACCCCTCAGCTACCCTGAGCGCCCCCACCTGTCTGCCAGGTGAGAACAGAGAGGTCTGGGGTGGGATTGCCAGCTATGGAAACACAGGAATGTGCTGAGAAAGGGCGCTGAGGGCAGAGGGCAGAGCAACCAGTGCCGGGCATGACCAGGGAAAGAATGTTGCCCCTCAAATTAGTTTCTACCAGGGCATTTAGTTTTAGAAGACAAAATGTTCAGAGAACACGGATGCTTCCAGTTGAGAAAGAAAAAAAAATTAGAGAGAATGGGCAGGTGCAGAGGGAGCCACCCAAATCAAGGACACCGTGCAGGAAGCCCAGGATGTGGGCCAGGGTGGCTATGCCTAGAGTCACAGTGGCAGAGAGGTCACATTTGGTCTTCACCCTTTTCTTCTTCATGGCTAGTTCAGGGGCTGGCACCTTCTGGGAGGTTGTTGAGGGAAAACCTATAGGAGAGCAGTCTAGCAGTTAGCCCTCTCTGAGTCTCAGCTCTTGGGGGTGGGAGTTGGTGTGGAGAGGAACTGGGAGTGTCAATGCCCAACTCCAATCCTCACGCTTCTCCATGGTCAGCATCTATTCCTCTGTCTTCCAAATCCAACTGGAAACATCCACATCTCCTTGACTTAGATTCCACTCAATTGGTGGAACCACTCCATTGGTTCTACTCAATCTCTTGGCCTCCTTGCTAAGAGCCTGAATGCCCAGGAGCTTCTCTCCTAGTCTGCCTGGCCCCTTTCCAAGGTTCTCAGCAGTGATTGAGTCAAGATTAAAACTCGCCTCTGCTAACCCAGACATCTCTGCTTTTTCCTTTGGGCCCCATCATCTTCCTGGAGCAGGAACAAGGGCACATTTGAGCTACGGTCATCCTGACTGCAGCAGAAAATGTGGCTGTACCACCCAGATTACTGATCCCCCTTCTCGTCTCCTTGAAGCCCAAGACCAAGACCACCTCTGAATATATCAGCTAAATCCCAGTGAGGTGGAGGCCGTGGGCTGCCCTGGAGAGTCCCTGGGTGTTTTGTCCTGCTATAGCCCTAGGGTGGGCTCAGCACTCCCACCGCTGATGACTTCATCTCACCACCTCTCCTAGTGAGATGGCTGGAATGCTGGCAGGTGGGAGCTGATTTATAACATGTTCTTACCCCTCCTTGGTGTTCTCTCCACCACCCCCTTGAAATAGTAGAGCTCTGTGTGTTTAGTGGTTTATAGTCTTTGTTTTAAGTTTGTGTTTTTTCTGCTGTTCACCTTCAAAGGAGAATTGACAAGCTGGACCTCACGGAGGATCAACAGCCCCCAGGAGATATTCTTTTTTTTTTTTTTTTTTAATTTTGGAAGCAGAGGCTCCAGCTGGGGCAGGTCAGTGTAAGTGGCCCTGGGCCCTTGGCAGGCCACAGTGGGCAGAGCCTGCCCCCTGCTCTGTGCATGTGGGTGCTCCAGGATGGAATAGAGCCTACCCTACACTTCACCAGTGCCTGGGTCACTCCTGACTCATCACTGAGTTACCTTGAAGTAACCTGCTGACCAGGCACTGGGGCCAGGGTTTAGTTTGCTTCCTCAGGGTCAGCCCACCCAGGGAAATGTTCCTTGCCCAACCTTGGGCTCCTGTGTTGGGAGGAGCTGGGTTGAGAGCCAGTGGGTTCACCGTGTGGGCCAGGTGCAGAGGAGGGTGAAGCTGTGTCGAGGGTGCTCTGTG
The DNA here is from genome assembly GCF_000951035.1 of Colobus angolensis palliatus. NCBI lineage: Eukaryota > Metazoa > Chordata > Mammalia > Primates > Cercopithecidae > Colobus > Colobus angolensis. The sequence continues at coordinate 1,175,762 of NW_012117044.1, read as the reverse complement.
CTCTGAGGCTGGCTGACTCAGCAGCAGGGGACGCTGGCTGGACTGAGCACAGGGAGGGTGGACTGCCCCTGCAGTGCCACACAGGAGACTGTTTCAGACTCTGGAATAGTTGATCAGCATCTGGGCGTGGGTTCTAGAACTCTTTACCTTGCTTACCACCCCATGTGACTCTTTCCCCACGTACCCGGAGGGCACCTTGGAGGGGGCTGGGAATAAGAGAGGTGGGTCAGTCGCCCTCAGCAGGCTGGGCATGCTCTGGAGGGAGGCTGGTGCTGTGGGGTGGAAGACACAGGCACATTCAGACTGCAGAAGCAGGGTTTCACTTCCAGGCCCTCTACACTTCATATTGTACCCATGTATTTTATGTTTGTCTTCTCTGACATTTTGAGAGAACAGGAAAGGACAAACTCAATGCCATTTATTGGAAACTTTCTAGAAGCCTCTTTTGGCTGATTCCCATTGGTGTCCTGTCTTCCCCATGCTTCCCGGTGGAGGAGGAGATAGTGCACGCTCTGGGCAGGTGGTCAGCATCCTTTTGAAGTGTCTCACCTAGTCACTTTCTCTGCTCTGTCTGGCTGGAGTCTGGCATTCCTGGGGCTGGGCAAGGGTTGCGGGGAGGGAGGGATAGGGGTAAACTGGGAAGGCCCCTTGGAGCTGGGTTGGACCTTTTTACTCAGCACCGATGCAGGTCCTGCACAGGGAATGGATAACAAAAAGTGCAGCTGCCCTGAAGTACTGTTACTTTCCCTGTCTGAATTACTGTTACTTGCCCCATCTGAAGTACTGTTACCTTCCCCATTTGAAGTAGTTACTTTCCCCATTTGAAGTACTGTTACTTTCCCTGTCTGAAGTACTGTTACTTCCCCCATCATCTGAAGTACTGTTACTTTCCCCATCAGAAGTACTATTGCCTTTTTCATCTGAAGTACTGTTACTTTCCTCATCTGAGGTACTGTTGATTTCCCCATCTGAAGTACTGTTATTTTCCCCATCTGAAGTACTGTTACTTTCCTCATCCGAAATAGTGTTACTTTCCCCATCTGAAGTACTGTTACTCTCTCTGTCTGACTTGTCCTTTGGGTGTGTTCCTCTCTCAGAGCAGCCTCACGGGATGGTGGCTGCGATTTGGGCAGGGTCTGTGTGTTCCTGGCTGCCATCCAATAGAACGCTAAATTGCACCTCCACTTCTAAAGCCGGGTCTGCCATCCCCTCCCCACCTGCTGGCGTGTGCAGCAGTTTCTCCTGGCTGCACAGAACTCAGCGCTCAGGCCCTGGAGCTGGGGCTCTGTCTCCTGGCCTGTGACCTGGGGCAGGCCACTTACACCTTGCCTGATTCAGTTTCCCTCATCTTAACTGTTAGCTATTATTATTATTTTGGTGATAGGGACAAGTAACAGGTGAAGAAACCAAATAACTAGAAAGGATTGTGGTGTAGAACCTACATCATAACCAAGGGAGGGGCATGCAGGTCATGTGGTAGTTGGCATGGTGGTTACTTAGTCTCTGAGGTCATTAAGTGGCCTGTGGTCAGAGGCAGGTGTGACATGAGAAATTCAGAGAATCATGAGGGGGTGGGGCAGACTTAGAAAAGGGAGAATCTGCTGCCAGAGAGGCCAGATGCCGTAAGTCCGAAGGAATCACCCCGCTCCCAGCAGACAAGCCTGGAGCCAGCCTGCTCCTCTGGTCAAAGTATTCCACCCCCTGGACCTCTTCTCCAGGCACTTTCTGCCCAGACAGGCAGTGGCCCCAGAGTCTGGGAAACCTGCCCCACAGGCAAGGGCAAGGGGTGTGTCTGAAGCGGGTGAGAGGCTGGTATGAGCCTTGGTTGCTGCTCTGGAAACAGGAAGAAGAGATGTGGATTCTGACCCTTGGCTCCCCAAAGTTCCACAGGTATGTGCAGTTTATCTGTCTCGTTGATTATTAAGTTCTGTGGGGGAACGGCTCTGTCAGCATAGTCCCAGAGACATCTGTTGATGCCTTAGTGTTCCCTGTGGTCAAGGTGCCTGCAGTCAAGCCGACGAGACTCATGCGGAAAATCAGAACTGCATTATCTTAGTGCCCAAAACAGAAGTGGGCATTTTGACATCGCAGTGGCAAAAGGACAACATGGTCAACTATAGGTGGCTAGCTTAGTTTATTAATAGCAAAATATTAAAAGCTATTTTAAAAATTATGTTTGCCTCCCAGTGGAGGGTCTTGGGTAGTTGGGCAACCCGGTGCTAAAGATAGAACTGGGCCTTTCATCATAAACCTTTTAAACACTTGTGTTTTTTTGACATTTAAAAATCAGAATATTTTCAACTTGAAAAAAACGTAATAAGCTCCCATAATACTTAAGAACTGGGACTGTCCACATCGGGAATACATGATTTGCAATGCCAAGAAAGATGTGCTGAATTTATTGGGCAAACTAAAGAGAAAATAAAATTTCTTTGAGTATTTTAAAAAACCCCAGGAATGAGTGCTGTGTATGCCACACACTAGTATGCCAGATAAAACAAATGTGGAGTCAGAAACTGGATGATGTGCCTCTTGACCTTTGATTTGACTTCTTGTGCTTTTGATTTTGTCATATGCATATATTACTCATTTAAGAATTATTTATGTAATTATAAAAGTGGATGAGGAAATGATGTAAAAACAGCTACTCCTGGTGGAAGACTGGTCTTTTTGCTAAGTGCTGTGTGCTCCACCTCATTCCTAGAGCAGGGAGCATTTGCAGAGGCTTGGGAGGGAGTGGACGTGTCCCTGATGCTAAGGGCAGAGGAGGAGCAGGGCCCTCGGGCAGCTGGAAGGGCATCCTGAAGAGACGCCTGCCTGCCGCCGTTCTCCTGGCAGCAGGGAACGCTGGGAAACACCTGGCAGGAAGTGAAGAATTTCCGATTGTCAGCGGAGGCATGGGGCGTCACCAAGTCTGAGGCAAGCACACCAAGAACCAGCTAAGTCCAAGGCTCACCTGCATGACAAATGGTGAAGGCAAAGTCCAGTTGCCAGCCCAAAGTAGAGTGCTTTTAAAGCAAGCTGCTCTCAAATCATTTCCAAATCCAAAGTTGGTGTAGCTACAGTCAGGGAAGTTCAACAGGAAGTGGGTCAGGGGTAAGACAGAAGCATATCTTTACCTGGTTCTCCATCTGGGAGATGAGCATCCCGAGGGAGAAGGACCAAGTGCCTCAGTAAGGACTGGTGCTCAGTGTGTCGGGGTGTGGGGGGTGTGGGGTCTGGCTGGGTGGTGGTGAGGAAGCAGGCAGGGCCAGATACAGAAATTCGAATTGTTCCTTTTGCTGCAGACAATAGGAGCATGATAAATTTTTCAGCAGGGGAACCATGTGATCATATTTCTGCTTTAGAAACAAAGGGAAGAGCTCCAAATCCTGGAATGATGATATCTGAGCTGGAAGCCCTCATTGAGTTCCGACCCTCTCCTTGTGTAGCAAGCAACTTGCCAACATCATCAAACCCTTCATTTAAACGCAGAAGAAAAACAAAACAAAGCAAAACAATGCAACCCCCAAACCCTTCCTGTCATTGACCCTGGGTCACCGTCCTATTTCTAACAGGCACATTTTAATTACTGGCAACTCATTTTCTTGATTGGATCTCTACAGCAGGCTGGAGTCTTTATTCTTGAAGATGCCCTCCGGATCTGTACTCTGGTGTCCTACTTTTTTCTTTGCTTCTTAAACTGGACCAACCCAAGGCAAAATTGTGATGTTGGTAGCACTTATTTTTTACTTCCTTACACATATTACAAGAACATCTGAATTAAATTGTATACGTTATTTACTTTAGTTATACAGTAAAGTTTGGTAAAAACAAATTGTAAAAATGCGTACACAGGATGAAAGACTTAGGGTTGCATATGACAAGTCTCATCTCTTAAATTAAAATACTCTCTCCCAAAAGACCTAGAGAGGTTACATGAGCCTAAACAACTAGCTGGTAGCAGAGTTAAGACTAGAACACCTAGTTCCCAGTGTTCTTTCTGTTCTACTGTGTATACTGGCCTATTTTTCATTACATCTTTATTTTGGTATTTATTAGAGAGTATTTCTTCAGCTATTGCTCCCTAGAAAACTATGCAGAAATTTAGCGGTTTAATAAGAATTTATCATCTCCCATTGTTCTATGGTTGACTGGGTGGTTACAGTCATATGTTGGCTGGTACTGTATTCATCTGAAAGGTCAGCGGGCCTAGGCACCTTGGATGGCTTGCTTGCCTGGCTGCAGGTTGATGCTGGAACTCATGCATAGACTTAGACATAGACTCTTCATGTGGCATGGATACCGCACGCCATGGCAACTGGATTCCAATAATGAGGCTGCCAAGAGATCCATGCAGACGCTGCAAGGCTCCTTATGACCTGGCCTCAGAAGTCCAGTAGTTCCCTTCCGCCACATTCTATTGGCCATGCAAATCCCCAGGACCAGCCCAGATTCAAGGGGAAGGACATCAGAGCCCACTTCTCAACGGGAGACATGACGAAGGAGGCCATCTTTAATTTGCTACAAGGAAAGTGGAGAGAGTAGAAAAAGCAGAGGCTGTACTGAACAGGTACATTTGAGAATCATTGCAGTAAGAGTTTAGGGCTACATAGAATGAATTAAATTAAGTCAGCAGAAAGCTGGGTGGCACACTTTTAGGCACTAGGTAGACACGAATCAGTAGGACACCCTCTCTGTCTTTCAGCACTCATGTTCTATTAGGACACAGACTTTAATTAGATAGCCATTCAGAATTTAAGTTTTAAAACAGAAGTTCTTATTAGTTCATGAATCCATTCATCCATCCATCCACCCATCTATCCATTCACCAACCCGTTCATCTATCCACCTGTCTATTTATCCACCCATCCATTCATTCATCTATCCATGCATTATTTATTTATTTATTTATTGAGATCCTGGGGCCAAGGTCTTAGATCTTTGAGCTTACATTCCAATGGGGGGACAGATAGACTCATTGCAGGCAGTGATATGAAGAAAATAAGATGAAGAGGGGCAGTAAAGGGTGGGGTGGGAAGGGAGCTGCATTCCAGTTAGGGTGATGGGGGAAGTTGTCTCAGAGGACAGGAGAGATAGGATGACACTTGTGGGATGAACAGGATCCAGCCAGGTAAAGATTTGGGGCAGAAACTATCAGGAAAATGCAAAGGTTCCTGGGGCACAAATGGGCTTGGGATGTTCAAGGACCAAAGGAGGGCAGTGTGACTAGAGCTCTGTGCCTGAGGAGCACAGAGCTGTGAGAGGTCAGGGAGGCCTGAGGCAGTGTTGGGAGTGCAGAGAATCCAGGGCTTGCCCTTCCTGGGACCACTGCTCTGTACAGAGCAGGTGATATGAGAGGCGGGTCTTCAGGGATAAAGGCTGCACTTGGCTTGAGTGAGTTTATAATGAGGGAGGGGTCATGGAAGGCTCAGGTTGGAGGCAGAGGAGGATACTAATAAAGATAACTAGTATTTAGTTATCCCTGGTCATGTTCTTCTCACAGTCCCATTTAAGCTTTATAATTCCTATGCAAAGTGGGTGCTCTTATTATCCTAAATGGAGGGTCAGTGATCAGCAGTCACTTTCCGGACTTGCTGACTTTGAGGTCCCCTTAGGAGGCATCTAGGTAGACATGTGCAAATAAACCATTGAGATTACACCTTGCTCATATTTGGCACTCAGTAAGTAAGTGCTGCATGTAATAGAGGTGAGATATAAAATTCAAAGTAGCTCCTCCATGGTGCTGAACTTGAGCGGCTACAGGAGTGTCTATGTTACAGCTTGCTTGGCACTGAAATGAGGTTGCTGAAATGTGAATTCAAATCCACTCTAATTTCCAATAAGGACTTTTTATGTTCATGTGGTGGTCATATGTTTCTCTTTTTGGGCGATGAGTCTCTGAACTCCATTCCTGTGTTTAGGCAGGACCTTTCCCACCTTTATTTTGCAGAGCCCAGCTCCCACTGAAGGCATAGGACCCAGACCCTAAGAACCAGATACACTGGCCTGAGCTTTCGTCAGAAGCAAGGACACACAGAACCTGTCTTAAAGGCATCATTAGAGGACTGGACATGATGGCCAGAGGCCTCATGGACAGAATTCCCAGGGCCATGTCCAGGAACTGGGCTCAGGGGACCTCCTGGTGCCACCTGCAAATCTCAGCCCATAGAATTCCTTTGGTTTATTCAATTCTCTCATTTTAACTTAATTTTGTTTTTGTTGGCTTTCTTAAAAAATTGCCCAGTTCATTAACGTGATCACATTTATTATGCAGAGTTGAGTGTGGGTCTCTCATAAGTATTTGGTCTCCACTGGGTCTGTGGTTATATATCCTTTCTTATTGCTAACGCTGTTTGTGCTTGATTTTCTTCTTTATTTCTTGGCCTGACTTACAGAGATTTGTCTGTTTTATCTTTATTTTAAAAATAACCAACTGCTTATTTTTACTTCTCCACTGTGATTTCCCCCTCTATTTCTTTAATGTTTAAGTTTATATTTTTTCCTATTTATTTTGGCTTAAATTTTATTATTATTTTGCTATATCCTTGTGTCAAGTGCTTAATTCAATTATTTTGTTATTTTGACTTCTAAAAAATCAGTTAATTCTATAAGTTTTCCTCCATGTACCACATTGAGCAAACTCCACAGGTTTCTGTAGGGGGTATACTAATTGTAATTCAATTTCAATTTTGTTTTCCATGTGTAGGTCCAGATTTATTTGAATGTCCAAATGCTTAGAGTTGTTGGCTCTTATTTTGTTATTGAAGTCTGGTTTTATTACACTGTGGTTAGAGAAAATAATATGAAGGATTTTAATTTTAGGTAAAGCATTAATATCTTTTTTAGCCTCAAACATGATCAATTTTTGACAGTGTTCCAAATATATGCAATTAAATATATATTATCTGTTGGAATAGAGTAATATATACACACACACTGCCATGTGCATATGTTTATATGTCATATTTAGTTAGTGGTAGTTGTGTTAGCCAAATCCTGGAGTCATCTCCATGCAAGTTTGTTGAGGCAGAATTGTCCATTTCATCCTCAGCTCAGCTTCAACTACTTAACAGAACCTGATTCATATAGGAATTAAGTAAATATGTGTTGAACAAAATTCAGTGTCTCCAACCTTTTTGGCACCAGGGACTGGTTTTGTGGAAGACAGTTTTTCCATGGATGATGGTAGGGGATGGTTTCAGGATGATTCAAGTGCATTACATTTATTGTGCACTCTATTTCTATTATCATTACACTGTAATATAATGAAATGATGGTAAAACTCACAATAATGTAGAATCAGTGGGATCTCTCAGCTTGTTTTCCTACAACTAGATGGTCCCGCCTGGGGGTGATGGGAGACAGTGACAGATCACCAGGCATTACATTCTCATCAGGAGTGTGCAACCTAATATAGATCCCTCACATGCACAGATCACAGTAGGGTTCTTGCTTCTAGGAGACTCTAATGCCACCACTGATCTGACAGGTAGTGGAGCTCAGGTGGTAATGTAAGCCAGGAGGAGTGGCTGTAAATACACGTGACACTTCGCTCACTCACCTGCTACTCACCTCCTTCTGTGCGGCCTGGTTCCTAACGGGCCACGTACTGGTACCGGTTCCTGTAGTTTGACTAATTTTTTCTGCATTTAAAATATATTTTATTGGGATATTCCTGGAACTTTTGGGTGTGTCGATTTGTGATGTTATGCAGTGGTGCTCATTTTAGGAATGCTTATTAAACGCTTTTGGTGTGCTGGGCACTGTGCTAAGCACTAGAAATACAATGGCAAGTGAGAGAATCTAGCGGCCTCCTGTACTTCATGATTCATACATTATAGCTGCAAAACAAGTAATAAACAAGCAGATAAGTAAGTATTAATTTGAAAGAATCCTGTTTGGTGCTATGAAGGTTAGTGAAATGAGCAGCCTTTTCAAGGTATGGAGGGGATGAACTGTTTGTGGAATGGTCAGGAAGGTCACTCTGGGGAGGGCACACTGAAGCTGAGGCCAGAGGACAGGTGGCCAGCCCCGTGAAAAGCTGGGACAGGCTTCCAGGCAAACAGACCATACCTTTTGTTAACGTGGCATCCCCTTCTCTCATTGAATGTGTCACCTTGAGTTCTACATGCTTCTGTCTTCTTTCTGTTAGTGCTTACATGATCCATATTTATCTACACAATTATACAATCCATACAATTAGGTATTATGATGGTTAATTTTATATGTCAATGTGGTGTGCCTAAGGGATACCCAGATGGCTGGCAGTGCGTTATATCTGGTGTGTCTGTGCAGGTGTTTTGGAAGAGGCTGGCATTAGAATCATGGACTGAAAAAGAAGACCCATCCTCACCAGCGCAGGCAGGCATGGTTCAATCCATTGAGGGCCTGAATAGAACAATAAGGTGGAGGAAAAGCAGATCTACCCATTCCTGCTTGAGTGGAGACATCCGTCCTCTCCTGCCCTTGAACACTGGTGCTCCTGGTTCTCAGGTTTCCCTACCCAATCCGGGACTTAGGCCATCAGCCACTGCCTTCCCCACCTCTCAGGCCTTAGGACTCAGGTTGCATGTCACCACCGGCTTCCCTGCTTCCCAGCTTACAGATGGCAGATCACAGGACTTCTCAGCCTCCACAACCACGTGAACCACTTCCCTGAATAAGTCTCCTCTTCATACAGTCCTCCCTTGGTGTGGGTGGGGATTGGTTCCAGGATCCCCATGTATATCAAACTCCATGCATACTCAAGTCCTGCTGTAAGCCCTGCAGAACCCGTGTATAAGGAAAGGCAGGCCTTTGCATAAGCAGCCTTCGCTTGCTGGGAATACTGTGTTTTCCATTAGAGTTTGGTTGGAAAATCTGAGTATAAGTGGATCCATGCATTCAAATCTGTGTTGTTCAAGAGACAAGTGTGGAGGATAGGCGCGGGCTACTGGAGACAAATATGGGAATGTGGCTATGGGCAAGACAGTGCTGGCGGGGCAGGCACCACTCCAACAAGTGGACAACAGCAGGGATCAGTGAGTTGCCAGGGGTCTGAGCATGAGTGCTGAACAGGTTGGAGGTCTTCCTTGGAGCTGGCCTCAGGCTGGGAGAGGACTGTGGGGCCTGAGTGGCTCCAGGCTGGATGGGTCCAGTCAGGAACCCTGCAAGAGGAGCTCATCTGTGCACATGGGGATGCACACTGGGAGAGGAGAAGCCGGGGTCAGGGGCTCTGGCCCTCTTGCACTGCATGCAGGGAGCTGCGACTCAGGCAGGCTGCTGGGCAGTGGTCAGTGCCAACAGAGTGGGTGTATCACAGCCACGAAGCTGTGGTCATGCAGAGCACAGCATGACAGCCTCTGGCTGAGTTGTCTGTCTGGGGTTGGGGATGGAATTAATGGGCACAGGGAAGAGAGGAGGACGGGCTTGCTTAGCGGAAAAGACATCGAGTTGAGTTGGGGGCATGTGGAATTTGAGGTGCCTGTGGGAGCCCCATTTGAGATGTCCAGTGGACAAATGGGGGCACCCAGTTAAGCACTGGAAATGGGGTTCTGGACCCATGAAGAGAAGCCAGCAGTTGAGTCATTTCATGAGAGGTGGCTATGGTGATGATGGGAACTGGTAAGATTGCTCAGGTTAAAACAAAGAAAACAAGCCGAGGAAAAACCATAGTCAAGGCAAGTACAGTAAGGATCAACGGCATCCTTGAAGTACTTCTTTGTCTACAAAGAGCATTCATTCTATTTCATGTGCAATGAGAATACCAGCATTTTAGCACTGTTTAAAATTAATGACTCAGAGGGAATTCTGGCCCCACTCAAGCTCCTGCTAGATTGGCAAGCCTCGCTGCCTGCCCTTCTGAATTGCTTGTCACACAATTGGGCCATTCACCGTGTTCCGGGCCCTTTGTGTGTTTCCTCTTTTCCACCTTAGACCTATTTGTTAGGAAAAACAATCTACTTCTCAGGGTTTCAGTTTTATATACTCTTGATCTATTACTTTATTTCTCTAATCTCTTTCCCACAGTCAATAGTTTTTACTACCTGGAACTGAAAACAACCTACAGGATACCAAAGCACGAGTTTATTGAGAACAAAGAAGACCCTCTGATTCCAGTGAGGTCAGGGAGGAGGCCAGTCAACCCGCTTGCTTAGGACATGCGGCCCAAACATCAATTTGACTTTGCATTCATGTTTCAACTAGTTGCGTTGGCCTTATGGTTTTTATTAAACTGTAAATCTCTTTACCACATTGAAAATTGTGGAACACATTTCTTCTTCTTGAGTCCATGCATCTGAAGGCCATAGGTGGACAAGTGCACAGCGCCAGTGGGAAATGGCTTTTCTGGAATATCAGGTTCTGTCCTCAGAGACTAAGAGCACTCCATGTGGTGGGCAATAAATCTGAATTCTGCTGCATTTAATTAAGGTAATTTTCCTACTTAGCTCCACATGTGGAGATGAGATTCAATTTTATTGTGCCTAAAAGAACACGTCCTTTCAAATGTGTCACCAGAATGGAATGCGACCACAGATGGGCATGTGATGAGCCTCTGTCATCTAGAGGGAGAAGAACTGTGGCAGGACTGCAATCTGTCCCCTTATCCTGCTCCTGTGGGTTTTTCCATTGCATGGATATGGGTTGTGAGGGAATGGAGTCCCTCTACAGAGATATCAGATGCAGGCGGAGGGCAGAGCAGGGTGAAAAGCTGAGCCAGAGGAGGGGACAGATTGTTAGATAATGTTTTCTTGCTAGGTACAGTGTCAGTGAATAAAGATTTTGATCATCAGAAAGACCAAGGATCCATATTCCTGACTCTTTTGCAGAATAATTAATAAATGTTATGGGAATCACCTAGTATCATCCGTACTGTGAGGGCTGATTTTATGTGTCAACTTGACTAGTTTAAGGATGCAGACAACTGGTCAGACATTATTTCTGGGTGTACCCATGACGGTGTTTCCAGAAGAGATGAGTGTTTGAATCAGCCGACTGGGTAAGAAGGCCCGCCCTCACCCATGTGTTTGGGCACCATGCAATCTGTTGAGGGCCCAAATAGAACTGAAAGGCAGAAGGGAAAATTCTCTCTTTCTCTCCTTGGGCTGGGTTGCCCCTTTTTTCCTGCCTGCAGATGCCAGCACTCCTGGTTCTCAGACCTGCAGACACAGACTTGAACCTACACTGTTGGCTTTCTTGATTCTCAGGCCTTCAGGTTTGGGCTGCATCACACCACTGGCTTTCCTGGGCTCCAGGGTGCCAAGGGCAGATCGTGGGATCTCTCAGCATCCACAATCCTATGAGCCAATTCCCATAATCAATCTTGTTTTATCTGTATCTGTATATAGATATCTCTTTCTCTATCTTATTATTCTGTTTCTCTGGAGAATGCTAATACAGAGTTCTTGAAAAGACTCTAAAAACAGCCACATCACCACCAAGGGAACACGGAGCCTCCTGGGTCACAAGAGGCCTGAGAAGCATGGTGGATGTGCCTGAGTTTCCTCCACAGGGTTCTTGTTAGGAGGTGGCCCAACCCGTGCTTGGCCACATTCAGAAAAAGGAAATGCATCCTCCCAAAGGAAGGCCCACTCCACTGCTGGAGAATTCAGGCTGTTGAAAGCTTCTTGCTTATATGATTTTGCCCAATTCCTTTTCTGAGTCTTTCCCTTTTGTTCTAGTCCGTCCTCTTAGAGGAACATGGAGCAATAACAATGATCTTACTGAGGCCAATTCTCTAGTAGGCTCCAGGCAGCCAAAGTGACAAAGGATGTGTATCCTCGTCCTTCACAAGGTGATAGCTGAGAGGAGCGTGGGAGAAAATCACAAGCCCCCCAAGGTTAGGGTCACATCTATTCATCTGTATTTTAGTGATTAGTAGAGCACCTGACAAAAAGTAGACTCTTCAGATAGTTTTGAGAGGCCTGGGAAATACAAGAACTATGTTACCCTTCTCTGGTTACTCTTCTCTCCTGTTGTCAAACTCGGACTCACCAATTAAAATTCGCCTCACCTTGGTGGCAATTCCAGTTAAGCTCCTGCTTCCTACCCTCGCAGCTGGCTTACAGCATCAAGCCCCATGGGGATGAGTGCTCCATCCTGACTGCCACGTCTCCACTGCGTCTGCACAGCGTCTGTGAGGCTCCATCCGCCATGACCCAATGCTGGCCATTCTGGCCTGGGCAGAGCTCCGAGGAGCGTGTGAGTGCTTGAACACGTGTACAATGCAACCCCCACCACAGAGTCTGTGCTTCTTGGATGCTCACTCAATGAGGTGAAAGGCACGGGGAAGTGGTTACTGCTCTGTGTGAACTCAGTCTGGCCTGGCAGATAACAAAGACATGCAAGGAACTGCAAGGCAACTGTGGTAAGTGACATAGAACCTGCCAGTTGGCCCTGGAGTTGAGGGGGAGAGTGATGTGCAGTGTCAGCGTGCTGTCCAAGGAGTTCTTGGCATGGCTTGAGGCACTTCACACCTGGGCAGACCACTGGAACATCCCTCGTTAGGCACCATGTGTCAGAAGCCTCGTTAGTGTATCAAGGAATGCTCCGGTTTCCTGGAGGATTCATCCATTCACAGCTGCTGACAGGAAGCCGATCATGTGCTAGATGGGGCTGCCACAGTGCCCTGGGCAATCCAGGTCCCTGATGTCTAATTGGGTGGGATGAAATATATAAATATAAAATAAATGAACATATAGGGTGTGCAAGACGGGGCAGGCAGGAAGAGCTCGTGTAGCGGGGACATCCGAGCGAGACTGGCCGGCGGCAAGGGATGGCAATAGTCTTAGGTCAGGTGAGCAGGAGTGACGAGCAGACTCCTTGTGGGATGCCAGCCAGGGAAGGGGCACTAGGAGAAGTCGCGGAGCAGCAGGGACCAGGCCCTCCACCTTTGTGACCTTGTCCTGCTATTTAAGGAGTCCAGTGCATTCTGCATTGGCAATCACCTAGTTAGGGCGACCAGAGTGAGCAAATAAAACACAAGATGCCCAGATAAATTTGAAGTTTAGATAAACAGTAAATTTTTCAGTTTTGCTACACAAAGGAAAATATTACAATTCTCTGCTGTGGAAGCAAATATAAAACTAGCTAGAAGAGGGAAGGTGTGGTGACTCATGCTTGTAATCCCAACATTTGGGAGATTGAGGTGGGAGGATTATTTGAGTCCAGGAGTTTGAGAGCAGCCTGGGCAACATAGTGAGACCCCATATCTACAAAAAAAAAATTAGCTGGTGAGGTGGCATGCCCCTGTAGTCCCAGCTACTCAGGAGGCTAAGCCAGGAGGATTGTTTGAGCCCAGGAGGTAGAGGCTGCAGTGAGCTGTGATCATGCCACTGCACTCTAGCTTATGTGGCAAAGTGAGACCCTGTCTCAAAACAAACAAACAAAACAAAACAAAACAAAAATACAAAAAACAAGAGAAAGAAAAAGAAAACAAGATGTAAGAAAGAAGAGAGAGAGAAGTCACAGTTACCATTGTTCGCGGGAGCTGACTAGGTAGAAAACTCCAGGTTGGCTATCCTCCCCTCAGCTTTGCCAAGAGACCAGTCTATGCCATGGCCAGCGATGTATCCAGCCCCAAGGTGCAGACAGGTGATTGGGCTGGGGAGAGTGTGGATGACCAAGTCTGGTTCTTCCTCCCTTCAGGACCCACTACAGAAATGAACAGTGGGGGACTCCAGTCCTCACCCTGGAGCCAAGATGGCAAGGTGACAGCATGTCATAACAGCTGTTCAGAGCTGGGACCCAGGGATCAAGATGAGCTGCACACCAACTGGGGTGCTGTGGGCAAGCAATCCCTTAGTATACCTAAGGCAGATAAGAGAAGGAGTTAACCACTAAAGATGTTGTAAGGATTAAATTAGTTAATGTAGGGAAAGGTATTAGTTAAATTCCTGGCCCACAGTATCTATTTTATTTGAATTCCTAAGAAAATATAGTATCTGTGTGTCTACTTCGTCGACCAGACTGTATTGCAGATGGCTTAAGACCAGGCAGCAAATTTGAGGTGGAGCCATGGTTATCAGAATGGCTGCCCAGACCACAAAGCTGATTTATCTCAATCATAACAGCAGCAGATTCCTGTTATTGTAATGAATCACAGCATGTATGCACACAGATGCAGGCACCGGGGTTCAGAGGGCCGGGCTGTATGGGGAGGGTAACGAAAAACAGACGCTTGCAGGGCCCTAACAATGTGTGTAGCAACTAAACCTGCAGCCTACTTACACAAAACAGGCCATAATGAAATCCAGTTTCAAAATGGAATATTTTTCCTAAATGATAAGGTATTGCATATGGTTCTTTTCCCATTGTGTAGTAATTCCTTCTAAAGCAAACGTTTTAAAGATTTTAACTGAGGTTGGAAAACTAAAACTTGCCTCAGTATAAAAATGTCGAAGCCATCTGCTAGAAAATCACAGCTCTGCGATATAAAACACCCAGAACTATGTTGCTCAAACTAATTTAATCACAAAATACCATTTCCTTGATCCAAAGGGAAACATTTCTACTTGGCCACTAGAGCTTTCTGGAGAAAGGCACTTATATTTGCAGTATGGTATATTAGTAATTTTGAATTTCAAAGAGAAAACAGAGCAGGGATTTTGGCAAACAAATGTTGAAAGAGTAACTTCAATTCTTTGCAGATGATTTTGATAGAAAAGTTTTTGTTAAAACAACTGACAGACACTGAGAAACATGCCATCAGTTTGAAGGAAAGTAATTGAGTTGTGCTGTTTGCATTTTATTTTGCACACATTTAACAATTGAAAGTTTTTCTGTACTATGAGAACAAAACCCCCCAAACACCAATGCGATGGCAGAAAGCTGAGAGTCAAATCAGGCAGCACACATATGAACACTGCGTTCACATGATGAGGACCACATTTCTGAGACGTTTTCTGAAAAGAACCTGTATATGTGTGTGTGTATGTATATATTCTTCTTTTTTCCTGCCAGAATTTTTTGTTGAATAATCAAGTTAGTTCTGGAAAATAGGTTCCAGTATTGCTCCACTCATTGGCATAGGTTGACTTTATTAATTGGCAGCTGTTTTCTCAGATAGTTTTGCATAAAATGGTGCTCAGCGAACAAGTAGGGTTTTAAACATGACACAATCCTGGATTTGAGAATATTTATGTTATATATGTGCCTGTTAATTTAGTAGTTATGAGTTTAATAATAACTTTGAGTTCTTTAGACATGGATCCTCATATATATTAATAAAATCAGCTGTGTGCCTTAACCAACAATCAGCATATTTTTAAAAATGGGCCTCTGAATTGAAAATTTAAAAAAAACCCTTCAGCATCCTATTAGGATTGATTAACCCACAGGAGGGTAATCCTGGTAAGCAAATGTAACCAAGATTCTCCTTCCCCAGTGATTCCCAGTGCAGCCTGGCTCTCCTGGTCAGGTGCTTCCTTTACTCAAAATTTCCCCGATCTGTTCCTAGATCCTAATACCACCCTCTGTGTCAAACTGTGAATGCATCTTCAGTATCAGGGCTCAGGACTTGGAGCTGGGATTTTGCTGACATGGTCTTTTCTCTGGTTATCACCTTCCATTTCTTTTTTGGTTTTCCTTTCATTTTAATGCCAGATTTTCTAAGTGTAAGAAAGGAGGGTGGAGAGTGGGCAGAAGTCATTGTTTCCATCATGAAAGTCAACATCAGTATTTCCTGTCCTGGGGACAAACCAGTGCCTCATGTTTCTGGAAACGCTGCAGCATTTGACTTCAATTTTAACCTGGATAACGCCAAAGCTTTTCCTCAAATTCGCCACTGGAGTAAGCTCACAGATGCTCTGATTTTGTTTATTGTTGCTCCTCCTTAATATCTCTCGCACAGGTGCCGTTGACCTTTAGATGGGCTGTACGGTGTGGGGTTTGGTGCCATGGATCTGCTTCTCCAGGGACCAGGATCTTGAGATCTTCAGGCTGGGTTTCCATGGAGGCATGGAGCTGCTTTTCCTCCTTCATAACTGCACTCAAAAGAGCCCTGTTGCTCTAGAATGGAGACTTGGGCAACTCCTACTGGCACAGATTTGTTCACCTCAGGGGAAATTCAGATAGAAGCAAGCTGCAGGCAGTTTCACCTCTAAGTCCATGGGTTCTCAACTGGTAATGTTCTCTTATGGATGTTAGCCCACGAGGTCAATCCTGTAGCAATCTAAGGCTTGAGAAGAATTAATCTTCTGGAAAGTTCCAAGAATACATCTTAGGGAAACTGGCTCTACCTTTATGACTTGGATAACACAAAGATACGCTTTTCATGTTGGACTAGAACTCAGAGTATTGGCCAATGGCTGTGTTTTCTAAAACTATCCCAGTGGGTTCACCATACAGATGAAGATTCTGATATTCAAGACTCAAGACTGAAGCAGATCATTATTTTTATTATTTTAGTCTGATGCACAAAATGGTATCTACTGAATAGGCAGGTTTTTAATAGGTAGCTTATATATATTAGCAAAAATGAACACTTTGTCTTTTAAATCTATTCCAGTTTTTCAGTAGCTGTAGACTTAAGTGCTAACCTTGAGCCCATAGGATAAGAAGAAACCAAGTCCTAAAAGTAGGCCAGCACCAGATTCAGGCCTCTGACTTCAAGCCAAGGGTTCATCATCTTCAATCATGCACGAATTTTTACATAGCGCCAGAGGAAACTGCCTGTACTTACTGTTGTAGGTAAGACAAACCTTTGCTTATTTTTACTTCTCATGAATAAATAGTTGTAAGAAGAACTGCTGAAATAAAGGGCATTAATGAGCTTTTGCTACATATAAATAGCGAGTGTGAACCAGCAGTGTGGCGGAAGAACAGTTTCCCCTCAGCCACAGCGGGACTATGAGATGTTCTCCAATGAGCTCATCTTGTCAATAATGTATAGACCTTGATGTTCTTTTTAAATATGTGCTGATTTTATTACAAGTGAACCTGTGCTTGTTTTTTCCCTTATGCATATTCACTGTCTTTATACCTTTCCTTTCCCCCCACGAACTTTCTGCTCATATCTTTTGCCCGTTTGGAGGGAATAGTCTATTTTTTCTCATAGGATTATGAAATTTTTAATGTAATGATAATGTTAAGATTTTTTGACATGTACTTTATATTTTCCCAGTTCATTATGCATATTTAAATGTTTCACTAATATTTAAAAACATACATCTTTTCTTAAATTTTCCATAGTTTCATCTCTTAGCCATTATGCTTTTGCTTTCTGTGGTATATTCCTTGGGAGTCTCTCACTGAGACCCTTCTGTTTCTCTAAGTTGGTAACTTTATCTCCCGTGATGAGAAAGCTTTTCAAAGGGAGAGCGTGACCATTTCCATATAAAGTACAATGTTGCTTTGGTGTTTAAGATTCTATTCCTGGGTGTCATTACTTCTTTTTAAATTTAATTTTGTTATGGAAAATATTAAGCATATGTAGAAGTAGAACAAATAATCTAATGAAACCTCACTTGTTCATATCCTAGTTTCAATAATGATCAGCACTTAGCTGTTCTTACTTCATCTACCCCTTTACTCTGTGTTTTATTTTTCCTGGAGTATTTTGAAGCAAATTCTAGAAGTATACACACACACACACACACACACACACACACACACACACACCATATTGGTATTGGTGTATATATATAATATGTATGTTTTATATATATAATGTGTATAACACACACACACACACACACACACACACACACACCCTGGAATACTACCCAGCCATAAAAAAGAATGAAATCATGTCTTTTGCAGTAACATGTACAGAACTGGAGGCCATTATCTCAAGTGAAACAACCCAGAAGCAGAAAGTCAAATACTGTGTGTTCTCATTTATAAGTGGGAGCTAAATAATGTGTTCACATGGACATAGAGTGTGGAATAACAGACATTGGAGACTCAGAAAGGGGGGAGGTTGGGAGGGCAAGGGGGAGGTGAGAAATTACTTAACAGGTACAATGTATACTAATCAAGTGATGATTGCACCAAAAGCCCAGGCCTCACGACTATGAAATCTATCCACGTAACAAAACTGTACTTGTACCCCCTAAATCTACAAAACTAAAAAAAGGAAAAAGATGTAGAATGGAATAGTATACTGCAGTCATCATAAATGAAATTCAGCTAAATATAAAAATCATTGTCCTTTTGCAGGTGCTTTGCTGGATTCAGGATGCAGACAAGGTCCACGCACTGTGGTTGGGTGAGGTGTCTCTTAGGTCTTTTTTGATCTGTAATACATCTCCCTGTTTTTAAAAAATGCATTTATTTGTTGAAAAAACTTAGTCATGGGTCATTTTTCTGTAGAGTGGATTATGTTCTGGGTTTAGCTAAATGCCCTCTTCTTGAAGATTTATCTTCCATGCCTCTTGCAGGTGGTTAATATCCAATGCTTGATTAAACTCACATTTTTTTTATTTTTTATTTTTTTGCAGAGCCACTTTGTATGAATGCTGTTCACTTCCTGTTGTACCTTCATCACATCAGGAAGCAACAATGTCTCGCTTTTAATGTTGTTAAGATTGGTGAGTTCAGGTGTCAAGGACCTAGGAGTCACCAATACTCCACATCTCCATTGACAATTTTCTCCAGAATTCAGAGTCAGTGGTGAGCATAATGGTTGGGAGTGCTGGGTTGGAGTCAGACACTCTTCAGTTTGAGTAACAGTTCTGCAAGTCACTTGTCATGCCTGAGCTAGGTCGCTCAAGCCCTCAGACCTTTCAGGGCTGACTCAGCTTTAGGAGGGGACACTCCATTTTGTGTGTGGGACTGTTGTTTGAGTGGGATGAGTAGTGTGAGCTGGGCTTTGGCCCAGTCTTGGAAGAGTGGTAGCTGTGATTTAGTGGCATTTGTTTCAAGCAGATGGAATTTGTTTAGATGACCCTAAAGGTCTTTCCAAATCTGATGTACTAGGATGAATTATCAGACAGCTCCTATAGCTGGGTTACCACATATTGTGGGTAAATCTGGGGGTAGAAGAGCTCATCATTCAGTTGTAATAGTTCAATAGAGATGACAATTCTGCCAGATTTGGGTCCTGTGGTCAGAGCTGAGAGGTCTGTAAATTCACATTCACTCTTCAAGCCCTGGTTTATAGCAGCCGGCCAAGTGTGTCACTAAGATGAAGATAGATTATAATGACTACATTTTGGTAATTCATTTACTTTAGTGAAATCAGTGCTCAGTCATGTTACAGGCGAGACTCCATCTGGTTCCCATCAATGACAGAGGGAGCACCATGTTTGGACAGAGGGGCTGCATCTATGTTGATGCAGGAAAAGCTGCGTGGCTTATCCAGCAAATCATGGTGTAGACCACCAGCTGGGCCAGTCCAGGTCCACGTCAGCTGGGTGACTCTATCCTACCATTCATTCACTTCTGCATTCGACAAGTACAGTGGACACCTGCTGTGTGCCAGGCACTGCTTGAGGTGCTAGGGAGAGATCAGGGAGCAACAAAAAATTCCCTGCCCTCCTGCAGCTGATGCATATTCCAACTGGGGGGTGGGAGTGTAGCCAACAAACAATGGACATAATCCCCAAATCATAGAGCAAGACATAGGTGATGCAAATCATGGCAAAGAAAGCATTGTGCAGACTGAGGGGTTTCTTGTTTCCTGAGAAGGATGTGGATTGCAATTTAAGGTGGAATGGGGGTTGGTCTGAGATGTGAGCCTGGCTGACAAAATCAGGCAGGAAATGTCTCCTTCATACCCCGCCTGCCCAGTAGACCACCTGCTTGGCACTGATCTGGGCCTTCGTGTAACCGCCGAGCATAGGAGGGCCATTGCTGCTTGGCATTGCCACCATGGATGCCTGGATCACGGTGCTGCCGGTCCCTCTGCTGCCTCCTCTCTGTGTCCCCTCATTGGTCCTGAGCTCCATTCCCTCCTGGGTGGTCTTCAGGCCATGATTTGCATGTTGGCTCTCTTTGGGGCCCACGGTGCTTCATTTATTCCCAAAGGTACCTTCTCCTTCCTGTTCTGATTGAGACTAAAAGGCCTCCTGATACCATTGCTTTGCCAGGACAATATTACTTCCCAGGGAAGACTCTACTGGCACATTTTAGGCATTTCTGGAAGAACACCATATCATCATCATCACCATCATCATCAGATCTTCCCCAAGCCCCATTTGGGAGGGTCTCATGGGAGCCACATATGAACTTGGTTAGGGACCTCTCCTGAGCCTGGACTGATGGCTGGCCCAGCCTAGGCTTTTGTTTGCCGCAGGAAGAGAGCTTTGTGCAAACCCTTGTTTAACCTGGCCTTCCCTCTTTAGAAAGAGAATGTTCACCAGATGAATCATGCCTAACGTGCTCGCTGGAGCCAGAGGACTTTGGCTCCCAAGCTGTTTACTGCAGCTCAGACTTTGTCCTGTAAGCGTTCTTAGGAAATGACAATGGACAGAAAATTGTCATTGTTTTTGCTGGAAAAAAAAAAAAGGTTGAATAGTTTCCCTGGCTGAGGCTAGCGGGTGGCAACACTAGCCCCAGCATGCTCCTCAGTTGCCCACTCTCCCTAGCAGGGCCAGTGTGCCCTCGCCTGTCCACACTGCTCTGCGACCAGGTGCTCTGCTACGCCCTTGCTCGGGGGCTGACTGTGCACAAGGTGACGCGTGGTATGTGTCGATGTCCGACAGGCTCACATGGGCAGGGCTGTGCTGTGGCTGTGCTGGGAGCCCTCACCTGGTCTCTCCGCTGACTTCCTCCCACCCCTGCCTGCCTTGGGTGGGAGGACACCTGGCCTTCCTAGTCCTAGGCAGGGTGGACTTAGAGAGGCAGAGCGTGCTGCAGGCAGGGTCTGTGTTTGGGTTTTGGCAGCCTGGATGAAATCCCGGCTCTGCCACCTCTCAGCTATATATGAGTGGCCCGGTCCCTTGACCCATCCTGAGTTACAGTGCCCACTTTGCTCTGTTTCTGGACCTCAAATATGGCACTTTTAGTCTCTCTCCCCTTTGTGACATTAGAGGAAATCTCTAAGACATCATGGAGTTGCCATTGAGCTTGCCTTCCCGCCTGCACAAGCAGGTCCTGAGGCAGCTTCCTGCAGCTCCGCAGATCCTGCAGCATCTTCAGGGCTCAGAAGCCTCTGTGTCTGACTCTGGCTCAAATGTAATTGCAGCTCTAGAGGAAGCAACCCACACAACAGGGAAGCGAGGAGGCTGGGGGTTGTGTCCAGGCATGCCCACAGCAGGGGCTGGGAGAGCCACCATGGCAGCAGCGACAGAGCCAGGGAAAAATGCCATCCTATGATACGCAGTCCTGTCTTTAACCCAAATGATGTGTCTGCAGACACTGGTTACATTTGCTACTTTGACAGATGGACAATGTTTCAGTGTCTTAATTTGCATGTCGGGTAATCACTGCCATTAATCTTGTTCTTTTTTCCACATTCATTGGCCATTTTGACTTCTCCATACCCATCTTTCTTATTGAAAAACATGATAGGAAACTTTTACTTATTAGATAAATTATGAAGCCCTAATGCATGGCATGGTGACTATAGTTAATAATGCTGCACTATATCCTTGAAATTTGCTAATACAGTAGATTTCAAGTATTCTTACAAAAAATGTGATGGATATGGTGATTAGCTTGTTCTGGGTAATCTCACAATGCATGTTTATATCAAAACAAGACCTTGTACACCTTAAATACTCAATTTTTATTTTTTAGTTATACTTCAATGAAGCTCAGAAAACACACACACACACATATTCACACACACAAATAGTAGTGGCTAAAGCAGACAACTGAAGAATTCCCTTGGCGGCCTGTGCTGAGCCCTAGGGTTGTTCGTGTTCCCAGCCCTGCCTCCATCCTCAGATGGCATGGTCCTGAGCTGCTGCCCCTCTGCCCTCCTCCTCTGTCTCCATCCCTTTCCATTTGGCTCCTACTCCTACACACGAGTGGAAACTGTGCCCTCCAAACCCAGGGGACTGCAGAAGCCTTGCTCTGCATCTCCCCGCAAACCCACGGTGTAAGCAGTCTCTTTGCCCTTCTCTACAGGGGCTCCATTCCTCATCCATCCTTTTCTCCGTGTCTCCTGGTCACTCCTGCTGTCCACTATCCTTTCCTCTTGGGCTCTGTGTTCCCACAGCCCATCTGTGCATTCCACACGTGTCCCCTGAGTGAAGTTTGCAGTCCCTGCCGGCCGCACACCCACTTGCCCTGTGTCCTGAGCACAGGTCTTCAGGTAACAGTGACTGGTGGGTGTCTCCACATTGTGACATTCTATTGGAACCTGAGAGAGCTGCCCCTGACAATGGCTCAGCAGAGAATCCCTGGCCATCCAGCTCTGACAGGGGCATGGATTCTGCTTCTCCTTCCTGCCAGTCTCTTAGTTGTCTGTGCCTTCACCCTGTAGTGGCCCATTCAACCACTAAGTCCAGCTGCTCTCCTTTCCTGTGGAGTCACCCCCTAATCCCCTAATTCAGTTCCCGCGAGCTTAGTGGCTGTGATTTGATCATTCCCATCCATTCTTGGACTGCTCCAACCTTGTCCTACACCGCCTTATTTCTTACAAGATGGTAGTATTAACGCGGAGAATGAAATTCCTAGCTTTTTCTCCTTTCAAGCCACCACGATCTTCCCAAGCACAGCTCCAACCCTACTTCTCACATATTCAAAAGCGTTAGCATTTCCTCACTCACCCCAATTGTTTTCACATGCAACCCAATGTCCCTACAGTCTGTCGCCTACTGACTTTTCAGCATTTTCGGGATGATCTCTCCTTACAACCGTTGGAGTTCTCTTGTTGTCTCTCATTTCCGGGGTCTCAGCAACTTTTGTCATTGCTAAAGATTCCCTCCTTCTGACACATCGTCTTGGCCTCCAGGCCCCATTCTCTCCTGGTTCTGTGCACTGCACATGGCTATTGTCCATGGGGTGCAACTGTGACTCAGTTCTGGCTGTCACTCTTTCTCACGCGGAGCTCTCCTCTGGCCGCCTCATTCAGGAGCTTGGCTTCGTGAACTCCCGTGTGCAGCTGACAGAGACACTGAAATCTCCTTCTAGAGCTTTCTCCTCAGCTCCAGAAACACACAGCCAACTGCCTTCCTGAAGCTCCCATGTAGATGGCACCTGGATCTTGACATAATAAAAACAGAACCTGAATCTGGAGCTCCAGGTCACACCTTGTTCCCGTGGTCCTCCTGTTAGGATATTGCCGTGGAGACAGCAAACCCTCATCTACCCCAAATGCAGTCTGTCCCTGCTGATTCTGTCTGTCAGGTGGTCTCAGACACATCCACCTTTATCCACAGCCAGCATCTCAGTTGGAGCTGCAGCAGCCCTCTTGAGACTGCCTGGTGGAAATGGCCAGGATGCCTCTCTGTGCTGGTCCTGCAACTTGCAGGCCTCTCCCTGCACTGCTTCTGGCCAGCGTGGCCTTTTTCAAAGCTTCACTGTGCCGCTGTCCTGCCTAAAATCCTTCAATGGCTCTACATGCTTTACGTGCCTTTTTTTCTTTTTTTCCAGATCAATGACTAGATCTTTACCTGGTCCACAGTCCTCCCCATTCTGGCTGCAACCTCTCATGAGGCTGAGCTCACCATGAACCCCTGCTCTAGGCATCTGCATGGTGCTCTGTTTGCCCCTATGACTGTCTGCCCCCTCTTTGACCTGTTGGCATGTGCTTATCCTCCAGACCTCAGTCCAAAGGTGAGCTCCTCACAGAATCTTTGCCAGCGTCCCCAGGGCCAGGGGCAGGGGCAGGGGCAGGGGGCAGGGGCAGGTGCATGTTCTCTCCTTTGAGGCACCTCCCACAGTGTTCATTTGCATGACTTGTGTGATTATTTGGTGGACAAAAGTTTTTCCAGTGCTTGTGGGAGTCATGCCTCTTTCTCCTGAACCACTAGTTGGGAGAATACACTTCCCTTCTTCCAGCACAGCTTTGACATCACATAGGTACCATTTGGTGGTCTTCACAAGTCACTGGGTTTTGATAAACACCCTTCACCATAAGGAAAATGAGAGCTGGATGACTTAAGGATCACCCCAAATCAGGGGGAAAAACTGGATGCTTCTGGTCACAGGCCAGCAGGTCTTGGTGCCTTCAGACCTTAGAGTGTCCTAATTTGGCTACAGTTTTCTGTCTGCCGAAAGGCCCGAAAGGGAAGACGCCAGGCTGGAGCGAGAGTGACTCATCCCGGGCCCTCATTGTGCCTGATTCACCCAGAGGAAGCCTTGTGTGGACACGGCTACCCTCTGGAGAGATTTCAGGCCTTTGGGAACAGAGTAGGGTTCCTGCCTTTGTAACAAGCAAGTTCTCGGCTCCCTTCTGCCCTGTTTACCACCTTCCCTCTGTTTCTGTGGCTTCCTTATTTGCTAATTCCTGGGCCTGGTGGACCCTACCATGACTTATTTTTCTCAGTGCATTCTGTCCTGCATCCTTACCACAGCTATACCTGGCCCCAGACCCCCTCCTCCTAGCTGGTGGGTGGGTGGGTAGGGTTCCTCCCCTAACCCATCAGGGCCTCACCTCTGGAGGCAATTACTGCCTGGCCAGTGAAAATATACAAGGAGACTTGAAGAGGTGTCGTGTTACAACCTTCATATTTTGCAGCAATAAATCCAGCTCTTTCCTCTTGGGTGGACTCTCAACTCTATAAATTAAGAGTCTATTTCTAAGGAGGAAGATTTCATAGGCCCCGAGGTTCTGTATGATCTGCTCACATTTCAAGGGTTGACCTGAAAGCTGGAGGCTTTCAGAATCACAGGAAGTCATGCCCAGAGATCTGTGACTTTAGGATCCATGTTCCACTCACAGCCCTCCTACCTCTCGTGTACTTCACATCAGCTGGGACCTCAGGACCTCTCTGGTTTCCACCCTGTGCTCTGGCCTTGGCTGTCCGACCTCACCCATCCCTGGATTCTGCTTTTCTCTTCATCGAGTCTCCCATAATCTTTCCTGGAAACACACCACAGGCTTAGCAGGGCTTGCTGTGGGAGCAGCTTCCTTGGCTGCCTTGAAATCTGCATTTTTATCTCTTTCTGGTGAGTCTTATGTCCAGTAAGATTCAAAAACATTCTACATGCTAAGTTTTGGGGATCTGAGCTCCATTTCCCAAAGTCCTGGCTTTAGCTTGCTTTTTATTTCAAACTCTATCCTTGTGGGTGCTTCCCCATCACCTATCTGCAAAATAGTCCTAAATGCATCCAGGGAGTGGTCCACCCCTGCCCCTTTGCCATAAGCCCCCTCCCAGGCACCCCTGCTGGCCTGACTCGGAGAGTGCTGTCCTTCCGGCTACCCCTTGGTGGTTTGGTGTTGCTGGAGAGGAATTTTTTAGGTAGTTCATAAAAAGAGATGTTGTCTGGAGTGTGTCTAAAGTCCTAATGAGAAGACAGAGACAGCATATAGTTGACATGGAGTTGTGGGGGAGGCATCAGAGGTGGGCGTCCGGCAGAGGGAAGAGGCAGTGGTTTGAGGAGGTGGCTCAGAGCAGACAGGGCAGGCTGGCAAGTGTGCTTGGTGTGGAGCGTGGTCCTTGTCCCAGAATCAGGGCTGGGCACCCAGGCAAGGTGGCACCTTAGGGCCCTGTCTGGCCAGAGTCCACCTATCCACACCTGCCCCCGCCCAGCCTCCTCCATGGCCTCAGGCTTTCTAGAAGGAAGCAGAGTTAACATTTCAGGTGCTGGAGGGGCTGTGGCCAGACTGAGACAGATAGGCTTCGGGGGTGGATGCTCAGAGGCATCCCCTCCCTGTTCTGTTCATTGAGTAAGGGGACCTGCAGCTGAGGATACCCTTAGGTAGGCCAGGCAGAGACTCCAGTCCCTGACCAGTCATTCTTGTGCCTCTCCTTGGACATTACCCAGCTCAGAGCCCTGGGTCTGAGGGCAAGTTAACTGGGAGCTTGGTCTCCTGGGAGGAGGCCCCGTCGTGAACCTGTCTCCTCATGGACCACAGAGCCTGGGTGGTGGCCCTGGTGGGGAGCACCAATTCAAGGGGCCAGGAGGCAGCGTGTGTTGGGGCCTTCCCATTTGAGAACACAGACTCACACTATTTTGTTTGTTTCATGGATGGAGTGTCTGGAGACCCAGCATTTCAGAGCACAGGAAACAGACCTTTCCCTGAGTCAGGTGGAGCCCCGGACAGCGCTCCTGGGATGACAGGTGGAGAGCACAGAATCCCACCCCAGCCCGCAGTGGCTGAGGAGACTGGGTTTTGCACAGGCACAGCTCCAGAATGGATCTCTGGTGTGTGTGGGAGGAGGAGGTGAAGGAGTAGGGGGCTCACTTTGGCTCACCTCTGCAGGAGGCTCAGCTGGCTCCTGGCTGGTATTACTGTGAAACAGGCAAGGAGCACTGCCATCAATTGCTGTGCTTGCTCAA
This sequence comes from Colobus angolensis palliatus, assembly GCF_000951035.1. Taxonomy (NCBI): domain Eukaryota; kingdom Metazoa; phylum Chordata; class Mammalia; order Primates; family Cercopithecidae; genus Colobus; species Colobus angolensis. Next base: position 1,149,464 of record NW_012117044.1, on the reverse strand, counting down.
CCACCTTCTACTCTCTGTAAGGACAAGGCCCTTGGTGATCACACTCGGATGGGCATCAGACTCACATGGGAGCTCTGAGAAATCCCCAGGCCCGAGTCCCATCCACTCCAAGGAACCTGGGGCTCTGTGGTCCTTATGATCCTCCCAGGTGACTTGGACACACATCAAAGTCTGAGAACCACTGGCTGGATGACACGGAGTGTGTGGGGACAGGATGGTTCCCTGTGTGGATAGAATTGCTATCAGGCTAGCTGGAGGAGCCATAGACTCCAGTCTCTGTGAGGCCTGACCCAGAATTTTCCACCCTGGCTGCCTGTTAAAATCAGCTGAGGAGTTCAAATAATAAAGATGCCTGACCCCTCCCCAGATATTCTGCTTTCACTGGTCTGTGGTGGGGCCAGGCCTCAGTACTGCTGCAGCTCTCTAGGTCTTTTTAATGCACCGTCCTGGATCTTGAAAACTCTCAACCCACATGCATACTCATTTTTATGTTGGTTTTAGACTGTCTTTGCTTACAGGGGATACTTGGAAAGGCTACTCCATACATTGCTAAGCCCACATTTTGAGACTGAGAACCAGAAATCTTGGGGATGGTGACCATGCTTCACCTATGTGCATTGGGGGAAGGGTCTGTCATGGTTGGAATAGGATATTTCTTACCTGTTGGATTTTACTTTCAGGTCAGTGCCATTGTGTACACACACACACACACACACACACACACACACACACGCACGCCAGAGGGGGAGGTCGATTTGCATAAAGGGATTAACTTCTAGGGAGCCTTGTCAAAAGGCTGAGAACATGCACCTGTCTCAGGGGGAGGGTGGTGGGTGGGGTGGCTTGACTCATTTTGTTTTTGTCTCCCTCTTACTTGAGGGGTGACCGCCTCCCCAGGTCTGGGCCTAAAGGACCTGGGGAAAATGCAGTTGGGAGCCACGGTCACAGAGAGCTGCTGTTGTTAGAAACAATCCTCAGGCCTCTGCAACCTGTTATTGTGCATGTTCATTCCCAAGGGCTCAGCCCCTGAGGAGTTGTAGGAGAACAAAGGCAGCAGTGCTTGCCATGTGAGGCAAACGTGCTTCTAAACCACAGAGGATGGGCGCTCCGCGGGGGCCGCCTAGAGCTGCCAACTGCCCGGCCCCACTGGAGACTCGGGGCTCTGCACACGCAGCTGGCCTGCTCTGATCTTCCCCTGGGGCCACGCCCTCGGCATTTCCACTCAAGTGGACTCCCTTCCTTTACTGGCCTCAGAGTTGAGAGGAGAGTGTAAGGCTGACCGGAGAGCAGGAGGACAACATCCCAAGGTCACCTAGTGCCAGGGAGGGCTGTGCCACAGGGCAGGGTGAACACGGAGTCCTACACTGGCTGAGCCCGCAGAGGGGTGCCCATGCGCAAAGTTCTTCTCACATGGCCTTATCTTTTCACACACAGGTCCTGTGGGGACATTGCGATTTCCATAAATGACAGCTCAGGAGGATGGGAGAGTAGAGTTCGACTTTGAGCTTAAAATAATTAAATAAACCAAATACACCAAATACACACAAAAAACGTGCACTTGCCCCAGACAGTCCCCATTTCTGAGATGCTGTTGGATGCTGCAGGCTGCCTGGCAGAATATGACATGGTGACAAGGGATGCTCTGGGGAAATCCAAGCGATTCCAGCTTTCCACCTGGACCCTGTCTCAGCATTCACTGCCCCCAGGACAGTGGCTGGAGTACAGGGGGCAGCGGCCAGGGCACCTGACTTCCCTGGGCTCTGCTGCCTCCACATTTGCAGCCTCAGAGCAGAGAACTGCCTGCCTTCCACCCCACCCTGCCAGGAGGGCTGCAGCTGAGATAGCTGCTGAGAGTCACCATGTGCTCCCTTCCCGGGCCACCAATGGGGAGAGCTTTTTTTTTCTTTTTTTTTTTTTAATGATACCATTTATTTTTTGTTAAAGCAAGAAACCATGTCATTATAACAATCTGCTACTGAGAATGGTTCTCACAAAGGTATCATCCAGTAAATATTTTCTCCTGAAACAAGAATATGTATTGAATAAATATAGAATGAAGTTTAATTTATGTTAGATTTTTGTAAAGTTTATATCTCTTCAAATCCACATGTGGCCATGATATTACTATAGAATCTCAAATCATTAAGAAAAATTACAAACTCCATTTATGTAAGCAGATTTGAATGTAGTTCAACTTGTTTTGTTAAAGTCATATTTGATATAGAAGGAAGGTTATTTTCAGGGTTCATCACCCACCTACTCTTTAAAGACAAATATTACTCAAATGTTCTCTACCAGGCAGACTTAAGAAGAACACAAATGCAGTCTTTAATTTCAATATTCAATATCAAATATCTTAGTTCGTGAATTTAAATCAATAATGGTTTAATTTAAGCATTCTCTTTTTGCCATCGTAGTATAAACGTGACCATTGTTGCTTCTGAACATTTCTTGGCCACAGAATGAATCGCTTTGTTTTTCGACTTCCAGCTCTCCCAAGCTGCTATATTCCAAATTAAAAGGGAAGGATTTTAAAAGAGGATTCTAAAGAAACTCTATGCTTTTTTTTTTTTTTTTTTTTTAATTTGAGTAATTGCTAATAAGGTTAGAAGGTCAATGGTTAGACCTGAGACCAAACTGGACTGAGGCTGATTTGAGCTCAATCTGGATATTTTAGGCTCACACACAGCATCCCCAGCCTGGTGAAGGGTGAACTGCCCTTTCCCACAAATGCATCCTAAGAGGTAGAGGCTATAATCAGTTCACTCAGCAAATGTCCAGCACCTCCTTGGTGCCAGGCACACTGTATTGGGTCCTGGGGCTCTGGCCTTGAAGGAGACTACTGGCTCCCTGGCATCTCGGTGCCTGGAGAACCACGCAGGAGGTGGAGAGTGCAAACATGGAGTGGGTGAGTCATGGTAGGGCAGGTGAGGGTGTAAAGGAAGCAAGCAGTGCGCAGAGGAGCAGATAAGGACATGTTTAGGCAGGGCCATCAAAAACACCTCATTGAGGAGGTAGGCCTGGAACCAGTTACAACTATAAATCCTGAGTATGAAATCCCAGAGCTGAAAGTAGCCTCAGAAGTCACAGGGTATAACTATGCAGTGGTCACAGATGCAGAGATGTGCAGGATCAGAGCAGAACCTCTTGTGGGTAGAGGCAGAGCCGTGGCCAGGACCCAGGAGACTGGGCTCCCAGTGCCATCCTGCCTTTTTCAGGGGGACTCGCCTATGGGTTCTACAGTATAAGGTAGACTCTGAGACCTAAGGACCTTTCCAGTTCCTAGATAGGAGAATTCAGAAACCAAGAGTGAGGAAGCATTTGCCATACGTGGCTGTTGAGGCAGAAAAGTTAAATTTACCAGATCACGAATCCTGTCGTAGACTGAGTTTTCTGAATTGACAAATTACATTGACTCAGAGTCAGATGGATATCAAACTATCTTGACTTTCTACTGCATTGACTCAACCAAGAAATTAGCTCACCTCCTGAGAAGTGAGAAGAGGACTGCCAGAGATTTATAGAAACCTTCCAAGGGTAAGCTTGGCACTCCTTGCCTCACTAGAAGGTTCTCCCTCTGAGGAGTGCATTCCTGGAGAGAAGCCCTTGCTTTTGGTTCTCAGCCTTAAGAGTAGGTGCTTTCCTCTGAGCCTGGAGTCTTATCTTCGCCAATAAGGCCACTCATGGAGGTTTGGAGGTTGTGTGGATGAGGCCGGGAGAGGAGGATCTGGCTGGAGCAGCTGGGGCAGAGAGAGCTCCCACCATCCAGGAGCCCTGGCCCCAGCAATGGTAGAGTGAAGGGTGAGGGGCAGTAAAAGGACTACAACCATGTTAGTTGAACTGCACCAAGGCTTCCTGCAGAACCAGGCTCCTCTTGCTAACCTTGGGCTCCTTTCCATGTATTCAAGGCTCTCCCTGGAGTCACATTGTCCAATTATGTGGCATTTGCAGGGCTGAGCTCAGATCTGGAGTCTGCAGAGTTCAGGGGGCCCTCACATGGGGTAGAGTCTAGACGTGGCATGGGGGACAGCTCACACACAAGGCACATTTGACCTGGAGAAGAGATCACCCAGAGGGGAGGAGGCTGGTCCAGTGCTGGGAGGACAGTCCTATGGAGCATCAGGAAATTCAGCAGATGAGTTTTACATCTGTTTTTTCCAACTACAGTTCAGTCCTGGAGCAGACACAGCCTTGTTTGCAGAGAGCCAACATTCTAATTGATGGTGCATGGTGGGAAACAGTGGACGGAGGGAAAGAGTGCCAATGTCAGAGAGCCACAGTGCAGTGAAGAAGAGAAGGCAAGAGGATGTTATGCAAAATCACAGGACTTGGCTTCCAGACCATTCTGCTTCCATGAGAACATTTTAGTTGAGAACCGGATGGCATGAAAGTAAGCCAAAAGACACCATGCAGGGACAGACTGGTCCCCAGGTGTGAATGAGGTTGGAGCATTTGGGACTGCAAAGAATGTGGAGTGTGGTGAATGAGATGGCCCTTTGTATCAGATTCATGCATGAGTGGCTGGGGTCATGTGTGTGCTTCAGTAGAGGGTACAAAGGGCACACTAAGAAATCTGGGTTTCTTTCTGAGGGCCTGAGAAGCCGCCAGAAAACACTGAGCAGAGAGTGGTGGATTTATTTATGTGTTTATGAAATCATGTTGGGTGCTGGGTGGTGAATGCTTATAGGGGCAGAGGGCAAGGGCGGAATTGTGGAGACCACAGCTAAGAGCCAATTGCAGAGCCAGGCTCATTGTGATTCAACCTGGGAGGCATTGGGGATGAAGGAGATGAGGCCGGTGAAGGATGTATTTCTACATATAATACAGATTAGGTAGATGGGTTTATATGTAATGTAGATTAGACTCAGAAATCAAACTGGAGCCAATGGAGGACACCTGACGGAAGGTGTACCTCAATTTCTTCCATTGCATGGAAAAGCAATACAGTGGAAAGAGGATGGGATCTGGTGCCTCTCAGACAGGATTCCACTTGCAAGCCGTGTGACATGGGGCAGCCCACCTGATCCTGGACCTCCACAAATCCCTCTGCGACGTGGAGAGAATCAGATTTCCCCACAGAGACTCCATGAAGGGTCCCAGAGCGCACTCTCCGGTTAGCCACTGATGCATTCACGAGGAAGAAGAAGAGTTAAATGCTCCTTTCGAGGAAGCGGTGGTGGCCAAGTGCTGTGGGCACTGTGAGATCAGAGCTGACAGCCCAGACCGTGAATCGCAGTCCTCACCAGGGCCATTGCGTGTTGCAGGGAGCTCTTCCCAAGTGTCCACTTTTACTAAATTACAAAAAATACATAACAGGAGAGTTCCTTTGTGTTTTAAAAATCAATGACCAATTTTTGTTTTGTTTTGTTTTTAAAATACAGTGTTTTCAGAGATAAGAGTATTGTATTGGAAAGCTGTTATGACACAGAAAATTATATGAGCTCGTAGTTGATTAAAATAGTCAAGTTGACCTACATGTCATCTCAGTGCACAGCAAGGAAGCATCTTCAACTTAGAAAATTGCTGGCATGAACACAAACAAATCTAGTTCTTTGAAACGAGAATTTTCAGATTTTGGATTTATGGTCAGAAATAGCTAAGTCCCAGGGCCGGGCATGGTGGCTCGTGCCTGTAATCCCAGCACTTTGGGATGCCAAGGCGGGTGGATCACCTGAGATCAGGAGTTCAAGACCAGCCTGGCCAACATGGTGAAACCCTGTCTGTACTAAAAATACAAACATTAGCTGGGCGTGGTGGTGAGCACCTGTAATCCCAGCTACTCGGGAGGCTGAGGCAGAAGAATTGACTGAACCTGGGAGGTGGAAGTTGCAGTGAGCCGAGATCACACCATTGTACTCCAGCCTGGGCAAGAAGAGCGAAACTCCTTCTCAACAAAAGAAAAAAAAAAGAAAAAAAGAAAGAAAAGAAAAAAGAAAGAAACTGCTGAGTCCTGAAATACTGATAAAATGACCAGCTCTGTTCACGTTCAAAACTTGACACTTTCAGTGTCAGGGTGACCAGGAATCATGGCTGTAAAGGAAGCCTGAGACTTCTCTGGTTCTGGCATGAAAGAATTTTCCAAAACTATGTAGACGCTGGGGCCTTACAAGTTTGATATTAGTGTAAATGAATGTATTCTCAACAAGAATATAGATGAGTTTGCACTGAATTCAGAATACTTAACTCCAGACTTATAAGAGATTAAATAATTCTTTAAAATGAATTCTCAGGCACTTTATTTATGCTACTCATGAGAGCTACACTGGCAAGGGAGGTCACAGTTTCTGACTTGCCTTTTTTCTAAACTTCTGACTTTGTACACATGCAGAACATATATTTAACTATTGGGATCCCAATTTTCTATATTGGGAGATTTTTCTTTATATTTTTTTACCTTTCAATAAAGTAGATCTTTAGAATTCAGAATTCTTGAGATTCTAGTACTGTCAAATTTGCGTTCTTGGGAATGCTGAGGTTTAACATTGACTCCTTCAAATGAATGCTGGGTGAACTTGTCTAAACTCCTGTTCCTCTCATTCAGTTTCTCCCTCTGTGAAGCAGAGGCAATGGTTCTCCCTCCTTTTAAAATTCTTAAGGGCTGGGAAAGGTTTTCAGAGTAGTCAAATAATTTAACACCTTTAGGTAAAATGTGCTCTCAAATTGTATTTCTAGCCATGGAAATGAAGATTAGTCTCTTCATTTTTTTTCTTAGTCGGAATGGCCACTGGGAGATTCTGCTAAAATAAAAGATTTTTTAAAAAAATAGTGCTGTTCAGGAGTGTTCTGATTCGATTACCTTTCTTCTAACTCAAGGGTGAGTTTCAGAGACTCTGGTTCACACAAGACGGGGCAACTTCCATCGTGTCCTGCTCAGAGGAGGCACCTCACACTCGTCTCGTCTTGTGAATAACTGCACAACTGGTCATGAGGAATGCTAGGGGGTGGCCTGTCATGGGAGCCCACCTTGCACATATTCAATGCCAATATCCATCTGGAGCTTTGACAGGGCTGTGTTTACGTCTGCCTTTCACAGAAATTGGTATTCCTCTCATCTTTTATTTCAACAGTTACAGTTAAACTACACCTTGATGAACTACCCGTGTGTATTCTCCCCAGTTTCCGGCCCACCTCCCTCCGCAACCCTCCCACAAACTGAAATGGAAGCCGGGCTGTGAAACATGAAACAGGCTGTTATAAAACTGTATTTTATAGTTGCAGCATGTAACAGTTGAAGACATGTTTACGTAGCTGAGGAGACAGAAACACCAGTCTTCCCACTCCAGAGTTTACCTAACTTCCTTCGGGACTAAGGGTAGAGCTGTAGATCATAATGTATCCCTTGGGGGGATAAAGAGGAAGAGAAAGAGTTAAATGCTGCTTTTGATGAAGTCTGCATGCTAAGAAATGAATGGTAAAAATGCTTCCGGGTTTTTTTTTTTTTTTTTTTTGAGATGGAGTCTTGCTCTGTTGCCAGGCTGAAGTGCAGTGGCATGATCTCGTCTCACTGCAACCTGCGCCTGCCAGGTTCAAGCGATTCTCCTGCCTCAGCCTCCCAAGTAGCTGGGATTACAGGCACAGGCCACCACGCCTGGCTCCTGGCTAATTTTTGTATTTTTTACAAAAATACAAAAGACAGTGTTTTACCATGTTTGTCAGGATGTTCTTGATTTCCTAACCTTGTGAATCTGCCCGCCTTGGCCTCCCAAAGTGCTGGGATTACAGGCGTGAGCCACTGCACCTGGCCTTGCTTCTGGTTGTTAAATGCCGTGAGCAAACATTTCCAAGTCATTGCCACGCTGTGGTTCTTCCATTTTAGGGACTCAGCAGCAAGAAGGCCTCTGTGACTGAGGCCTCGATGGAGGGAGTGTGAGACGTCCTCGGTGACTTCACCCTCCTCTCTTCTTGACTCCTTTGCTTCAGGCTGCCTCCTGCTATCACCCCTTTGGTTCCAGCCCGGCTGGCTGCTGAAGTGCTCTGGCTTGGAGATTTGTGGCTGGGTGGGTGAAAGTCTTCTGCTTCGTGTCTGCCTGTTTTCTGGTTTCCCCTTCCTGCCTCTCCCTTTCTCCCCTTCCTCCATTCCCTTCCTCTCCTTCACCATTTCTCTTTCTCCTTCACCAGTCGGTGAGCGCCAGTCATGTGCTAGGCCCCACTTAGATCCAGAGGGTCTTAAGAGAACCCCCCTCCTTCCAGGAGAACCTCGCATCACCACATTCCTTAGAGTGAGGCTGACTCAGCTTGGACTATGCAGAAGTTAGGACACACGGAGAAATCTGGCTGTGGTGGTTTCACCCATCTGCATTTTGGTAGGCCCCACCTTTCAGGTATAGGGCTGGATGGTGAAGGGGCCCAGTGAAGCCCAGGGCCACGTGTTCCTTAAAGTTGTAAATGCACACCTGCAACATTTAGTGACATTTCTGATAACTCACTGTGTAAGGCTGTTTTGTGCTTGAGGCAGAATTTCTCCTCTGGTTTCCTGCATAAGAATATCATCCATTGCCCGGTGCAGGAGCAGGAATGGAGAGACAAGAGGCCAGGGTGGGTCTGAGGCTGTTCTCCAGTCACTTCAGGCTTGGCTCACAGCCCGACTTCCTGCCCCGCAGCCTCCTGCCCCTGTCGCCAGAACGGCTGAGCCTGCTGATGACAAAGCCACAGCTCACAGGCTGACAATTTTGTCTGGATTTCTATCAAGGCCGGGGGTGCAGTCAATAGCACATGCAGGAAATTTTAAAAGATCAAGAGCAGCTAACAACAAAATCCACTCTGGGATGTTTTTAACCAAACAATCAAGGATGCAGTGCTTTCCGGGGGTGAGGACCAAAACGGAGCAGGACTGGCAGCCAGCATCACCTCTTCCATCTTCCGTCTGTCCTGAACCACCCTAAAAATAGCGCCTGGACCTCACACCATCCGTGCTTTTGTTATTTACCCTCTTTGGTCTTTTGAAAAACATCTTTCTTGGGGCTGAGAGTCTCCCATCATTTGTGCTTATAGAGTCCTTTCTTCTGAGGTGGTGAACGTGCCTATCCTCATTTCTGGGAAGTCAGTGACAGGACTTCTGTGAAGGGAAAGTGGCTTCAGCTGGGTTACAGAGGCAGGTGGTGGAAGAGTGAGGTGAGAGTGCCAGTGCTTCTGGGGACAGAGCATGTGCTGGCTCAGTGGCTCTCTGACTCTTCCTAAGAAAGAACAGTGCCCTCTTTGCCCTTCTCTACGCAAAGCCCTCACCAGGCTTCCCTCTGAACCACACCTTTCTTATGAGGCCCTCTGGGAAGCTGAACCAGACCCACAGTGCCTCTAGCCCCTCCTTCAAGTACACTCCCAGGTGCCTGCCTCTGGCACATCTCAGGAGGGCAGGGGCCAAGCCTCTGCTCCATTTTGAATGCCTGCAGTCCTAGGACAGCTGACCTGCAGCCCCGGCAGACATCAGTCTGCGGCTTTCGAGGCCGGCTTTCCCTTTCTCGGCTTCCCCGTGGGCTCTGGCCAGTCTTGTCATTTTGCCATGCTTCAGTTAATTCATCTGAATTGCGGTGAGATAGTGCACAGAGAATTGTGAGTGGTGACAAAGGGACCCACAGAAGTCGTCTCCCAAAACTGGAAGTTCCATGGATGTGGGATAACCATGCTGTGTCCATCTTCCTCATAGGAGCAACCGAGTGAAAAGCCATGGCTGAGTGAGATCACCACTAAGTGGGATTTGTCCACCACTGGTACTGGCTTCAGAACACTGATCACAACCAGGGGAGGGTGGCCAGTCTGGGAGGCCACACACTGCAGCTTTCCTTCAGGAAAAGCCCATGGCTCCATGGGTATAAATCAAATGTGAGTTGGCTGGATCACCTGAAGCAGAGGATCCAGTCTCACTCCTGCCCCACAGCCAGCTGGACACCTGCAGAGCCCCAGGCACCCCTAGCAGATGGCGAGCGTGTCCAGCTGCGCAGGCTGCAGCCTGGTGACTCGGGTGTCTGTGATCTGGTCTCATGTTCTGAGCTGATCCCCACGCTCAAACCTCCGCCCCATGGCTGTGCATTCTGCTCACTGAGGTCTCTTCCCCAATGGTTGCAAGGAAAACACGAAAGGCAAGGATGGTGAGCATGATGAACATTTCCTGTGGGAGACAGAGTTGCAGGCATTCTCAGAAAAGGAGGGCGCTTTGGAAAGGGCTGGAGATGAAAGTGCAGCACAGTGGGAAGGAAAGCCAGTCTCCACGGAGACACGGGAGGGAAGTCAGCATGGAGAGGAGAAGCGAACAGGCCAGCTCCCAACACCACAGGCTGCCAAGAGCCCAGACACAGAGCAGAATAAGGAAACACTTGTGTGGGTGTCGGTGTTTGTCCTCATTTGCTTCATGCTGCTGCTCCCCAGCTTAATGGCTTCATAAATCTTGAACAATTTATGAACCTCCCCGAGCCCCAGTTTTGTCATCCGTAAGATGGCTGTTAAATTACATACCTCTCCAGCAATAAGCAGATTTAATGAGAAAAAACATATAAAGAATAACAACAAATATCATAAAACACCTTGGAGTATTTTTAAGGAAAAATCAGTGTGATTGCAATCAAGAAAATTACAAAACTTTATTGGCATATAAAATGTACACAAAAAATAACATACACATTTGAACAATATCATATTCCTGAATAAGAAAATGACTGTTGTGAAAATATCAATTGTTCCTAGATTAATGCACACACTTAGTGTAGGTCATTTCAATATCCTCCTGGCTATTTTAGAAAAAGAACAAATTCTGAAGTAACTGTGAAAATAATAACATGAGTATTCAACATACATCTTTGAATAAAAAGATTGGTTTTTATAATTATTAATGTTATCAGGATACGATGCTCAAAACAATTTGGTCATTGTTCATGAATAGACAAATCAACGAAACAGAATAAATAATTCAAAGACCTTGGCTCATGAATGAATAAGCTATATAGTTCATAAAGCAACACAAATACTCATAAATAAAAGTATTTTCCACAAATCACACGATAATAACATGCTTGCAGTTGGGGAGAAAGAGTGATTTAGTCCTAAACAAAAAGCAAATTTCAGATTAATTTAAAAGTTAAAATACAGAGCAACCAAAGGCAGACAAAAGAAAAAAATTTCATCAAGTGTTTTGAGGATGGGTCTGCCCTTCATTCTGTGGCTCAGAAACTCAGTTTTTTTTAACCATCTCAGGGTTGAGTGAACCCCTGTACACTGATTTGAGCTGTCCAGATTCATAATACCAAAGCATAAAATATAGTGCCTAATTAACTGACAGGGAGACATGGATCTGCCTGGGGGTCTTCTTCCCACGCCCACAGGGTACTATGGTGAGTGTGGCATCAGAGCGGGGAAAGGCTGCACCTGGGGCCATGTGGGACCTGCAGGCTGCTGCACCCATCTGTCAAGCCTGAATTGCTGCACACACTCAGATCCAGCCAATGGCACTGCATTCCTTTATTTTCCCAGATGTCACAAAACCTGCTTGAGCACACTGCCCCAGTGTTGGTGGGCAGGCAGACGTCTTCACTGCAAGGTCAGCTCGCCTTTAGGATCATGTGTGAAGTCCAGAGAGTGGTGAGCCTCCCTCTCTCCAGAAGGAGGGCTCTGGTCCTTCAGTTCACAGGTGTTATAGCCGCAGGGCAGTGCTGGGCCCCAGCAGGCAAGGGGAGGCTTTGGGGTGACCCTTCCCCTGATGTGGTGGTCAGAGTCCCCCCACTGGCTTCTGGGGTGCAGAGCCATGCTTATCTCTGCAGCTCCCTTCTCAGCCGTACCTCCGGAGGCCCTGTCCCACTGGAGCACATGTGTCCAGGCAGGCTTGGCACCCAGCCTCCTGGGGCAGTAACCATCACCCCTCTCTCAGACGCAACTTGTCCTCTTCCAACTGTTTTGTGCAAAATAGGGTGCATCCATCTGGTCCCTCTGGAAGAGAGAGGCCTGCCCATTGCCAAGTCATCCATAGGAGAGGACTGTGTAATTTGTTTTCTGAAATAAGACAGTTTTGAGAGTGAGATGGGGAAGGAGTTGTTACTGATGACACTGAGAAAACAGGAGTAAACCAGGGCTACCCAGCATCCCCCCAACACTCTAACTGGTGTGACCACTTTTTCTGGGCTCCTCGGGCCAGCCCACCCTCTTCTGATGGTCACATTCTTCAGCTACTTTGGTGCCTTCAACACTTTTCACTTTTGGCTGCCTCTACCCCTTCAGGGTAATGTCTCAAATTGCTCTACTCCCTGATTATGGGTCGGCTTTTACAGCAGAACTCTCAAAGGAAATCTTATTTCCAAGTTCCTGAGGGCATCTTGGGATGGTTGTCCACTCACTTCCTCTCCCCTGCCCCTTACTCCCCTACCCTTTCGGGAAATTTATCTTAACAAAACAATCTGAAATTGTACTATTATTTAAAATAATGCAGAAATAAAGCCCCAAGAGCAATGCAAATGTTCAACAGTAAGGAACTGTCCAAGTCAAGCTGACACTGTGGCGATGGTTGGTTCATGTTTAGGAAGGTGATGATTTTGGAGAATTTGGCAACATGGAAATTGTATATGCTGTAATGGTTAATGAAAAATTAGAAAGGAGGCTATAGAGTTGAGTTGTAACACTTTGACCATAATTATATAAAAATAATAATAAACACATTAAGATGTTGGTGTGAAAACAATTGCCAGCATGGTAACAATAACTTTGCTTCAATTATGGGATTAGGGCTGATTTTTTTTCTCTCTCTTTTACTATTCTCCAATTTTTCTGGAATGTGGTTCACATAATGGAAACAATGCTCTCTCCCTCCCCTTCTGCAGGAATTAAATGAGGTAATGATTATAAAGTGCTTTTTCCTTTGTTTCTCCCCTCTCCATAACCCCATTGTGTCCTGACGACCTTGTCCTGAAAAAGAGGGAGAATGAGGCTTGGTTGGATTCTCTTGTTCCCAGGGCAAGGCTTTCTCTAGTTTTCTTCCTCGTCCTCAAACTGTGTCAACCTTGGGCCACAAATGAAATGCCTTCGACAACCCCAGTGGACTTATCTCGGGGATCTCTTGCACCTGCAAAATGAAGGCCTCTGTATCCTTTCCACAAAAACTTCAACCCTGTCAAAAACAGCTTTGTTACGTGAAGTTTTATTGGGAAAGGAAGTGTCCCAAGAATTTCCTATAGCTGAGCCTGTTACAAAAGTTCACTCTGCCTCTCTGACACTCGCTCAGGTTTCTAGCCGCCTTGGTGGTCCCCGCTCTCTCTCTCTCTGCATGTTGAGCTGATTCTCTGCTCAGGTCTGAAGTGATTCTGGATTTTGCCTCATCTTGACCTCTGTTTTCCACTTTTTCAATTTTATGTTCTTTTTTCTAGACCACTTGTGAAGAGGAAAGTTATTCTTCTTAAAGGTGAAACATCTTTCCACCCTGACTAATGAAGGCATCCCAGTATGACCTCTCCCAGGAGAGTCCTGGAGAAATGAATGGCCCCCAACAGTGCGGGGCATGGATCTGAGCTGAGGAGGGGCCAGCATTCTGTTCCCGAGGGAATCCCGAACACGGCTCTCATATTTTCTTCCACGAGCCAACTCAACCCAGAACATTGCCCTTAAAAACATTTCCTGTGTCTTAGGTAAACCCTGCATTCAGTATTCCAGAGACTTGGAAATACATCACCGATATTTATTTCAGCATCATTTGTAATATTGGACTGTTGGACATGTTCTGATGTCCATTAAGAGGGATCTGGTTTAATAAAGTATGGTCCATCTAACAAGGCCCAGAGCAGTGTGTGCAGTAAGGTCTCATTTGTATTAAAATATCTTTATATAACTAGATGTGCATAGAATATTTCTGCAAAGATAGAGAAGAAAACAGTAACGTTCTCCTCTGGGGAAGACAACCAGAGGGACTGAGAGGCAGAGGGGAGAAGACCAATTATTTTATTTTATTTTGTATTTCTTTGGTTCCTTTGAATTTTGTATCAATTTATATATATATATGTATATTTACTAGAAAAAAATGGAAACATATAACTAGTGGGCATGCTAAGAGACCTTTCCATTTGGGTGAATTACCTCTTAGGATGACAATTTTCTCATTTTCATCTATCTGCATTAAAAAGGGAAATAATTTCCATGCCTGTATCTTTGGCAAGCCCTCTCACCCTACTTTATAAAATTGCTTCAGGCTGCTGCAAACATATTCAAGGTTTGCTTTCTTTATTTTTCAGCTCCTCACTCTCTTGGGAGCCACTTCAGAAATTTTCTGGCCAAGAATTCACCCCACCCCTCCTGGTCCCACCTGCAAGGGGTGGCAAGAAATCTAAAACATAAATACTGGAAAACTGATTTTTGATAAGAATGTAAGACATCATATTTATATAAACTTTAGCTCTTGCAAGAGGTGTGTCGAGTATGCTGGGTGTTGAGCGATAAGGAGGGTGCAGCTTTCAGCAGCTGAGTTAAGGTGATCTAAAATCGCTCACACGCAGATGGAGGAATTAATAAGCAGAGGGTGTAAGTTATGAGTTGCTCCTCCACAATCAGATGCAAGAAGCATCACATTTCTTTATTTTTCCAAATCAAATTACACCTGGCTCAGAGCATCTGCTCCCTAGGGTTAAGAAGAAACACGATGCTGGCTGTTCTCATCTAATTGAAGTCCTTCCTCTTCAATTAGATCATGCAGGGATCCTGGAGCCCGAGAGCCCTGGAAACGGGCAGGAGCTGCTCCTCAGCCTGTGATCAGCATCACAGCTACTGCTGTGTCTTCTTGGCTTCATGATTCCATCATCTTTAGGGCTCTGTGGCTCAGGGGCCACAGAAATGCCACTCATACCACATTGTTCTTGGCCAGAAGGAGGGATTCCCCCTTGGCTCAGAAGCAGCAGAGGGTAATTTCCAGCTTCCATGCAGCTGTGAAGGACTGGCTCCCCACTCTTCAAAGCCCTAACTACCCCCGACCTTGGTTTGGATGGGGACAGGTTCCCAGGGCTCACCTGCTCTTTCCCGCCTGCCCCGGGCATCTTCCCAGTCTTGAAAACACCATTCTCCCTCTTCTGCTTGTTCACAAACACAGAGACTTCTCTGGATGGCTTAGCTTTCTAGAGCAAAAGTTTGCATGTTCAGGGCCGTGGTCCAACTCCTGAGATTTGGGAATTGGGTGTTCAGGGTCTCAGGAAAACAGTGCTCGCTTCTCTGAGCAGCACGTTGAAGCTTTCCCTGGTGAGCCGAGGGCAGCAGCACTGACTGCATAAATGGCCATGCTGTGTTCTCCCTGACCCGCCTCCGTACACGCACCTCTCTAAACATAAAAACAGTGACTTCAGTTCTCTTCTCTCACCAGAAGCTCTCACCAGGAGAGGGAAAAATGGGCAGTCTCCAGCCTACATCGTTTCCTTCATCTCCCTCTGCTGGGTCTCCAAGCTCAGCCATCCTGAACCTTGTAGGGACTGGAGCTCCTGAGCTTCCACAATTGCAGGCCAGCCTGCAAACAGCAGGTTTGATGCCTCGCCCTTGGGGCAGCAGCTGCCCTTAACTGGGCTGATTCTTTCTGCCCCAGAGAACGTAGATGCAGGAGGACACTTTGGAAGCTTTCATTTAGCACTTTGCAATATATGACTCCATCCGAGGTTCGCAGAGTCTGTAGAAAAGTGATTCTCAAACGTTGATTGTGTTAAAAGATCCTCTACCTGGGCTCCTTCAAAAACATATTGCCTGAGAGACTGAGACCATTGGCTGCCTGAAAGAAATTGACTGGACTCACAGTGAATTCTAACATAGCTGGTCCCTTGAGTTGTCATTGAGAAATAATCCTTCCAAAATGACAAGTCCACCTGAGATTTACCGTGTCACCTGAAATCCACACTCACTTTTCCAGTGGTGTATTGATTACCAAACAGGAGAAAGCAGGGACTTGCTGTGCACTAATTAGCTCCAATACCCTAGGCTGTCACCAGGTGGTGGGGTGCCTGTTTGCTGCTGTCTACCTTGCTACCTGTGGCATCACCAGCAACTCCTTGGGAGGTTCTGAGTCCCCAGTTCCTTGCAGAGAGGATGGGCGGAGACATTAAATGCTTGGTTGATGGCTGGGAGTATGGCCTGAGGGCAGGTGGATGCATAGATAAAGGAATAACTGTAAGTTTAACTGAATATTGGAAAAACAAAAGGACAATAGAATTCTGAAGTATTCTGAAGAAAACTTTAAAGATCGTTGGCCTACGTAGTTGTGATTTGCTTACAAATTTTAAATTTTTTTAGATGACAAAGAGTGATACATATTCGAAGTATCAATTTATGTGATAGAGATATATACATAAAAAATCATGTCCACCTGTCCATACTACTCAAAGCAATACACAGATTCAATGCAATCCTATAAAAATTGTAGCGACATTTTTCATAGAAATAAAAAAATTCTTAAATTTTTATGCAATGACAAAAGACCTTGAATAACCAAAACTATCTTGAGAAAGAAAAACAAAGTTGGAGGCATTACACTTCTGGGTTGCAAATTATATTACAAAGCAGTAATAATCAAACAGTTTGGTATAAAAACACTCATACTGTATATACCAATGGAACAGAACAAAGAGTCCAGAAATAAGCCCAAGTATACAGGGTCAACTAATCTTTGACAAGGCCACCCAGAAGACAAGATGGGGAAAAGATAACATCTTCAATAAATGGTGTTGGGAAAATTGGATGTCCACATGTGAAAGAATGAAACTGGATCTTTATCTTACACCCTTCACAAAAATCAACTTAAAATTGATTAAAGACCTAAATGTAAGGTGTCAAACCATAAAATTCCTGGAAGAAAACACAGAGGAAAACTCCTTGATATTGTCTTTGGCAATGACCTTTTTTTTTTTTTTTTAAATGTGACTCCAAAAAGCACAGGCGACAAAAGCATAAACAAACAAGTAAAGACTACATCAAACTAAAAGTCTTCTGCACAGCAAAGGAAACAATTAACAAACTGAAAAGGCAACCAATGGAGTGGGAGAAAATATTTGTGAGCCACATATCAGATAAGGACTAAAATCGCCATGGAGCTCATACAACTGAATAGCAAAAAAATGAAAACAAAAACAAAACAAAACAAAGAAAAACAAAAACCAAAAAACAAATAACCTAATTAAAAAATGGGCAAATAGCCTGAAAAGATCCTCCTCCAAAGAAGACAAAAAAAAAAAAAAAAAAAAAAAAAAAAGGCCAAAGGGTATATGAAAAGGTCCTCAACATCACCAATGATTGGGGAAATGCAAATTAAAACCACAATGAAGTATCATCCTACACCTGTTAGGATGGCTATTGTAAAAATGACAAGAGAATAACCAGTGTTGATGTGAATAACCAGTAAGAATAACCAGTGTTGATGAAGGCACAGAGAAACGGGAATCCTTGTATCCTGTTGGTGGGAATGTAGATTTGTGCAGCCATTATAGAAAACAGTATGGAGGTTCCTAAAAAAAGTAAAAATGGAACTTCCATACGAACCAGCAATCCCTCTTTTGGGTATATACTCAAATAAAATCACCACGTTGTAAAGATATCTGTACTACCATATTCATTGCACCATTACTCACAATAGTCAAGATATGGAAACAAGCCGTGTCCATCAATGGATAACTGGATAAAGAAAATGTGGTAGGTATACACAATAGAACGTTATTCAGCCTTTAAAAAGAGGAAAATCTTGCCATGTATGATAACATGGGTGAAACTAGGGGACATTATGCTAAATGAAACAAGCCAGACAGAGAAATAAAAATATGGCATGATCTCACTTAGATATAGAGTCAAAAAAAGAAAAACCATGAATATGTAGAAACAGAGTAGAAGGGTGGTTACCAGAGGTGGAAGCAGGCGTGGGGGAAGTGGGGAGATATAGGTCAAAGGGTATAAACTTGCTGTTATGTGGAATGATAAGTCTAGAGACCTAATGTACAGCAAGTGGACTAGAGTTGAATCTGTTGTGTTGTATATTGAAAATTTGCTGGAGCAGATTTTAGGTGCTCTTGTCACATACATACACACAAAAGAAAATGTAACTATGTGAGATGATTGGTGGATATGTTAACCTACTTGGCTGTAGTAACCATTTCACTATAAATACGTAATATCAAAGCATCATGCTGTATTCCTTAAATATATACAATTTAAAAAATAAGGAAAAAACATAATGCCCACATCCCCAAACTCACAGAACAGAGCTAACTGTTGGTATGTATCCCTCCACATTTTTCTTAGCAGTCATAAAACTTATATGAGCAAATGCAAAGGATGTTTTCTTTCCTTAAAAAAAACCCCACCAAAACAAAATTAAGGACTTACTATTTCATTTGTTTTGCAGATTTGCCTCTGTACCCCCAAATAAATCCTGGACATCTCTGTAGGTCAATTCAAATAGATCTGGTATATTCTTTTAAAATTATTTCATAATACTCCATGATATGAGTATTCTGTAACTTAGTCTTCCTGAGCCTCTTCCCTTCCTTCTTTCTCTTTTCTTTCTTCCTCTTCCTCTACTTCTTTTTTTCCCCTTTTCTCTCCTTTTCCTTCCTTTCTCTTCTCCTCCTCTTTCTTCTGGTCTATACAAATAACTGTGTAAAAAAATGCCTGCATCATTTGAGCACCACTGCTAGTCCAAATGGTGACAGTTAGAAAAAGGCACCCCCCAAGACATTTTACCGCCAGAAAACTCTTATAAAATATATACAGATTCATGATGACTAACGGGAAAATGATGCACCTTAGAGTTCATGGTTGCAAAATTTTATGCAGCAATCCTCGCATACTAAAACCATTATTTATGTAAGATCAGATTCCCGGTCACTGTAGATACATACTTTAAGTTTTAGTGATTTCTGCCAAATCATATTCCAAAAAAGTTGTAATACTACAGTGTATGCAATACACTGCCCACACCCTCAATAATATGAATTTCTATCTGAAGATAAAAACTTTCAAAAATAGCTTTATTGTTTATTGTGTAATGAAATAAGCTCATTGCTAAAAATCCCCAGAGTCCTAATAGCCTAAGATGGCCATTGTTAACTCTCAGATTAGCATTTTTTCAGCTATTTCTTTATGCCTCTTGAAATAGATGTCAATACTTTTTCCTGACTGGCACTGGACTAAAACAACTGTTCTTCGATCTACTCTTTAAGCTTAACGCTATTGGGAGCCCCTTTGTGGGCCAACAAATGGAGACGTGCACCATCATTTTCTGGGGAACATGCATTGTGTTCCACTCTCACATTCTGGGTGTAGATGCACCATTACTTAGCCTCACTTTGGGGGGTTTATGCATTTGGACACATTTCCACTTTCTTAGATTCTTGAAATATGTTGTGATATGTGATCTGATTCCAGATATCACTAATTTGTGTCTTCTCTTTTTTTTTTCCTGATCAGTCTGAATAGGGGTTTATAAATTTAATTGGTCTTCCGTAAGATCCCACTTTTGACTTTATTAATTTCCTATATTGTTTTTCTTTTTTCTGTTTTATTGACATCCACTCTGATCTTTATTATTATTCCTTGTCTTCTGCTTATTTGGAGTTTCTTTAAAAATAACACCAAAAATATTGTCTTTAATATTTTTTCTAATTTATTTATTTTTTAAACTGACAAAAATTGTATATGGTTACTGTATACAACATGTATTTTGAAATATTTTTACTAGTTTCTTAAAGTGGAAGCTGAGGTTATTGATTTGAGAGCTTTCTTTTCTAATACAGGCATTTAGTGCTATAAAATCATACTTTAGCTGCATATCGCAAATTTTAATAGGTTGCATTTTCATTTATAACTACTTCAGAATACTTTCTAATTTCTGTTTTAATTCCTTCTTTGATCCCTGAGTTATTTAAAAGTGTGTTACTTATTTTTTTCTACATAATTGGGGATTTTTAAAGATACCTTTATTTTACTGATTTCTAAAGTAGCTCCATGTGGTCAGAGAACATGCTTTGTATGACTTGCATGGTTTTACATTCACTGAGACTTTATGGCTAAGAGTATGCCTTGGCAAATGTTCTGGGTACACCTGAAAAGGATGTGCATGCTTGTCAGGTAGAGTGTTCTATCAGTGTCAACCAGGTTAAAGCTGATAGATAATTTCGTTCAAATCTGTATTCTTACTGATTTTCTTTCTACTTGTTCTATTAGTTATTGAGATAGGGACTTGCAAATCTTAGATTCTAATTGTGACATTTTCTATTTCTCTTTACAGTTCTATTAGCAGTTTTTGCTTCATGTATCTTGAAGTTGTGTTATTAGTTGGTGGTTCATCCACATTTGGATGACTTACCTATCTTAGAATGTATTTCTCTTGCCATAGACACATGACAGCTGTGAGTAATAGAGCTCTTGAGTCCTACTTTCCTCAAATCTCGATTGTTTCATTGCATTCCAGTAAGAAGAAAATGCTGAGGAGAGTATGATAGTCAGCTAATAGTTTTCCTTTTAGGATACTGGCTTTCACTTTCTCAAAGTATCTGTGGTCCTTTGTTGGACAAATCTTAGTGTATTTCATCCTATATTCTTTTTATCAGGGTATAATAAACCTTTGAATTATATTTATTTTTTCTTTCACTGTAGAAAAAATCCTAGTTCAATTTTATGTCTTACAATTTTTTCTAGTCTCTTCTTTAGGTATATAATTATTTTTATGTTAAATTTCCAGTTTTCTGTTTGTCTCTGTTATTTTCACCTTTGTCACTTTTATTTCTTTATTTATGTTCCTTTGTCTTTCTTGTCATTAGTTTCTTCTTTGTTTTCCTGGAGTGATTCTCCTACAGTGTTCACTTCAGCTATCTTTTGCATCCTGCATGCTTTTCTGCCCTCCTTTCTATTTCTGCTTCTCCTCCTCTCCTACTCATCCTCTATTTCCTTCTCTTCTCTCTACTTTTCTTCCTTCTTTAGTTCAAATTTCACTTCATATTGAATGATGTGATTTTAAATACACTTTTGACCCTTGAACAAAATAGATTTGAACTACAGGGGTCCACTTATATGTGGATTTATTTTTCAACCAAAGGCAGATCTTAAAATATAATATTCGCAGAATGTGAAACTTGATTTCATGGAAGGTCGACTTTTCCTAGAAGCAAGTTCTGCAGGGCTGACGGTGGAGACCTGAGTATGTGCTGATTTTTGTATACATGGCGGGTCCTGGAACTAATTCTCCCCCACTGTGTACACCGAGGAATGACTATATTCACTTTTAAATAGGGTCAGTTCTGTTTGAATTTGATAACCAAAATAATGTGAGTAGAATTTTCTTGATTCCCCACCTTTTTTACCTGACCATCACTTTGAGCGTCTCCTTAGGATATAAGTTAAATGAATGTGTTGGACCTTGTGTTTGGGCATACAGCATGCTGAGCAAGGGAGGGAACCTAGAGCTTTGATTCTACTTCAGGTGAGAACCAGGGAGTCAACCACAAAGATGCTAGCTAAGTGTTTGCTGAATGAGTGGGCGAACCACTGAATGCCTTCCTAACCTGTCTCACAGAGAAGTGCGAGGTTAGGTGAGAAGACTAAAGCCACTTCAAGACATGGAATCAACCCTGGTGCCCATCAAGGGTGGACTGGATGAAAAAAATGTGGTACACATACACCATGGAATACTGCAGCCATAAAATAGAAAGAAATCATGTTTTCTGCAGCAACTTGGGTACAGCCAGATGCTATTATCCTAAGTGAATTAATGTAGAAGCAGAAAACCAAATACCAACCAAGAACCAAATGCATTTCTCACTCATAAGTGGGAGCTAAACATTGGCTACACATGGACATAAAGATGGGAACAACAAACACTGGGAATTCCAAAAGCAGGGAGGGTTGAAAAACTACCTGTCGGGTACTATGTTCACTTGGGCGGCAGGTTCATTAGAAGCCCAAATCTCAGCATCATGCAATATACCCATGTAACGAAACTACACAAGTACTTCCCAATCTAACATAAAATAAAATTAAAAATCCAAATTAACAACAATAAAAAAGCCACTTTGAACATTACCAACTACTACACACACACTGAGCTGAGGTTCTTAGAGTCAGTGAAGGTGGTCACTGCAGGGCAGTGCTTTCTGGTAAAAATCCCACTTTCTCTGAGACACCACACTTTTTATCCAAAAGAAATTGTGCCATGTGCACTTGGGCTCTGTTGCATGGCTGCAGAACAATGACAGTTATTACAAATTAGAAGTCTGTAGTCATGACCAAATTCCTGGGATGGGTGACTCCATGGCCCAGACAGACAATGTCTGCCCTTCAGAGTGCAGACTGGGGAGGGAAGTCCCCAGGCAGTGCTGCCACTGATGCAATACATCTGTGCTGGGCACTCAGTAAAAAGCTCTCCTTTCCCAAACATTTTCTACGCTGCTGTGTGGGAGTAGATCCCATGAGGCACATTAAACTGTGCTCTGCTGAGAGGCCCATGCCTCCCAGCAGCTTCCAGAGATGGGCAGTGTGTGATTTGGGGAGGTCACTGGGTCTGCTATCACTCTTGTTCCCTCTGCACTGTGACATTTTATGGAGAATTCACACTCAGGCATGTCAGAGCTAAATGGTGACAGGCTGATCTGGTGTCACTGAGAATGCTCTGGATTCTTTACTGCTGGAGACTTGCACATGTGAGAGACAGCTCAGACTCCCAGGCTCCCAGCTTGGCCCTTTTCTGCGCTGGACTGCAGACAGCAACCCCTCCCTTTCAGCTGCTCCTTTTGGAGCAAAGTCTTTGCCTTCATTCTGTTTTCTTGTAACTGTTCTCAGAGCTTGGTTGAACCTCTAGTGTTAACACTCATTTGCTACTTGATCTGGCCCACGATCCTGTGTTTCTGAAGACTAAATACATCAACAGAAAAGGGACCCACACATTATTTGCATGTAACAGATGTGAAATTTGCATCACTGAAATTGGGCTTGAATTGGCTAAGCAAGCTTCAATAAAAACTTAAGACTACTGGGATGTGCAGAATACAGAAAGTGGATCGTTATCTAGCTCACAACTCCTGCAGGGTGTGAGTGGTGCTCAGCCACTCCACTCCAGGCCATGGCTGATTGATTCTAGGGAGAGGAGCCTGAGCCAAGCTCAGCCAATCACATTCTCACTCTCAGGACTATGAAAACCTGAGATTGAAGCGCAGTCATCTTAGGGCGGAGCCCCAGACCTAGGGCCCCCTGGCCTCTCTACAGTTGACATTCTCAGCCTCTCCTCCAAGGTCCTCTCATTTCTGCTATAGCCCTTCATTCTTGCCCCTTAACATCTAGGCCTCTAGACTCAAGACCCTAAAGACTGTTGTAACCATGCCCTTGCTGCTGGCCACCCTTGTTGGACATGTCCTCATATCTTGTCTATGACACAGCTCAGCCAACATGCCCAGAACCCAGGCCTCTAAACTCATTGTCTCAGGATACTCAGACTCTACTTTCACCCTTTTTGTAGGCCACAAAACTGGTTATGGAAACAAAATGAAGATGAAGATATATGGGATATCTGCATTTTTGAAGTCTAACAAATTTGACCATAGAAACCTCCGATCTGGTGGGCTCAAAAATATGTCTAAAGAGTTTAGGATTATTATCCAGACCCAAGATGCATTCACTCAGTTGATCAATTTAATAATGATTATAATTTCAAGTTAATGCTTGGTTTTATGATGGGAAGTAAACAAAATATAGAAATTGATTCACTCTCAAGGAATTTAAAGTAGACAACACTGATTGACTTATTCATTGAATGAGTAATTCTTTAATTTATTTAATGGCCATCTATTCATTCAACAAAAGTTTATTGAAAATAAGCTCATGGCAGGGCATGTTTTGGGGGAGTTCAGGGATGAGGAGTCAATCTTAATGACACATGTCAACATATGTTGCTAAACATGAGAAAAGGCTTCGCATGAGCCTGAAGAAGTACTTAAATTTAATACAGGCATTGCATTAGTTAGGGTTCTCTACAGGGACAGAACTATTAAGATAGATGTATATATGAAGGGTAGTTTATTAGGAGAATTGACTCACAGGATCACAAGGTGAAGTCCCACAATGGCCATCTGCAAGCTGAGGAGCAAGGAAGCCAGTCCTCAAAAGTCGGGAAGCCGACAGTGCAGCCTTCAGTCTGTGGCCGAAGGCCTGAGAGCTCCTGGCAAATCACTGATATAAGTCAAAGAATACAGAGGCTGAAGAACTTGGAGTCTGGTGTTCCAGGGCAGAAAGCATCCAGCACGGGAGAAAGATGGAGGCTGGAAGACTCAGCAAGTCAGTTTCTTCCAACTTCTTCTCCTTGCTTTATTCTAGCCACGTTGGTGGCTGATTAGATGATGTCCACACAGACTGAGGGTGGGTCTGTCTCTCCCAGTCCACTGACTCAAATGTTAATCTCCTTTGGCACCACCCTCATAGACACCATCTCCCCACCCAGCTGCCGCAGGGAACAATGCTTTGTATCCTTCAATCCAATCAAATTGACACCCAATATTAACCATCACAGCTATGTGTGAAGGCAAGAAGACTAACTAGAAGTTTCTTGCAGTCAGGCAGGTAGATGATAATGATCTAGACTACAGAAATGGTAGTGAGCATGAACAGAAGATTAGTTTCCAAAGATATTTAAGAAGTAAGTGACTGGAAGGTATGGGGATAGAGGGGGAGGTGAGGGAGAGTCAAAGGTGAGGTCATGTTGCTGCTTGTAGGGCTTGTTAGATGCTGATAGAGATAGAGAAATAGTTTATGTGGGAAGATCGTTCTGTTTTCTGATATGGGTTTGTTAGATGTGAATGAAAATGTTGCGTGAGTCTGAGTTTTGGAGAGACATCTAGGTTAAGCATCCAACTGGAGAATCATTTTCTTCCTTTTTGTTTTTGTTCTCCAGCTTTATTGAAGCATCAGAAAATCATTTTCTTAAGAGATGGTAATGGAATCCATGTAATTGAAAGAAATCAACAGAAAAAAAAATGATTCAGAAGAGAGGGGACTAGCCTAAGGACCACTGTGATACTGTGAAATATATATAGGTCTTCATCCTGCATCCTGGCATACAACTCGTAAAACCCTTGGAATATCCAAAAGCATGCTTTTCATGTGCAAATGATTGACTGATGTCTTCAGGATGAAGCCAATCACCAGAAAGATCAAAGCATAATTAGAGTATTGGGACTTTTCAGCCACATCCCACACTCCTGACCTTTGGGGAGGAGGGACTGGCAGAAGGTTGAGTCCATCACCAATAGCCAGTGATATAATCAGTCATGCCTATGTCATGAAGCTTCCATAAAAACTCCAAAAGACTGGGTTTGGAGAGCTTCTGGATATCTGAGCACATGGAGGTTCCTGGAAGGTGGTCCCTGGGGTGGGCATGGAAGCATCTCATCCCTTCCCACATGCCTTGCCCTATGCATCTCTTCATCTGTATCCTTTAAAATATCTTTTGTAATAAGCTGCTAAGCATAAGTGTGTCCCTGAGTTCTGCCAGCCATCCTAGAAAATTAACTAAACTGAGGAGGGGATCATGGGAAATCCAATTTATAGCCAGTTTGTCAGAAACACAAGGAAAATAACCTGGGGCTTATAATCACCATCGGAAGTCGGGGGCAATCTTGTGGGACTGAGCCTTCACCATGTGGGATCTGATGCTACCACTGGGGATAGAGTGTCAGAATCGAATTGGTGGACACACAGCTGGTGTCCACTGCTGCAGGATTGGTTACTCGCCTGGTGTGCTGAAAAAATCCCCTACAGAACCTGGTGTCAGAAGTACTCTGCTTTGTGAGAGTACAGGAGAAACTAAGTTTGTTTTTTCCCTCAATATTATTACATTCAAAATATAAAAGAAAGCATGAGCAGAGGGATAAGAGAGATAACTGAAAGGGTGTCAAAGGGGCAGGATAAAAGTTAGCGGAGGATGGGGTTAAGGGAGCCAAAGAGACTCTTTGGATTAGAAGAAAGGAATCACCATTGAATGACACTGAAATGTGAAGGAAAACATCTACCAAGTTCTCAGCTGATGACTTCTGTTTTCTCTGAGCAGCAGGAGAGAAAGTTTTCTGAGAATGCATTTCAGAGATTGCAGGGCTTCTGGGCAGCTTTCCAGCAGGATGCAGGGCACAGAACAAGATAATTGTATGTAATGCACTTTGAAGAATATCTGGCGAGGATTACGCTCTCAGTAGACGCGGGGAACTATTATAATGGCTCCAAATTGTTCAGTTTTGTGGTTTTTCTCTAACAGTGATTAGCACCTGGGATGTAAGCACAAAACAGTTGGCAGGTGATATGGTTTGGCTGTGTCCCCACCCAAATCTCAACTTGAATTATATCTCCCAGAATTCCCACGTGTTGTGAGAGGGACCCAGGGGCAGGTAATTGAATCATGGGGGCTGGTCTTTCCTGTGCTATTCTCATGATAGTGAACAAGTCTCATGAGATCTGATGGGTTTACCAGGGGTTTCCACTTTTGCTTCTTCCCCACTTTTTCTTGCCACTGCCGTGTAAGAAGTGCCTTTTGCCTCCATTCTGAGGCCTCCCCAGCCATGTGGAACTGTAGGTTCAATTAAACCTGTTTTTCTTCCCAGTCTCAAGTATGTCTTTATCAGTAATGTGAAAATGGACTAATATAGCAGTTTTATTAATTCTGAGGGGATTTTTTCAAGAAATGAGATAGGAGAATAAGGGGATTATGGAAATTGGCAAGTGTGAAAGAAATATTGTTCTCTGGAATCTTAACTGGGTTAAAAAAATCAACAAATAAAAGACAAGAGGAGGCTGCTAGATAACAAGAAAGGAGATGGTTCCCAAGCCAGAAAGTGTTGATGATGCTAAGCCTTTGGTGCAGAAGGACTGATTGAAAGGACTGAGGGAAGGTTGAGGAAGAGAGAGGGATGTCTACATTTGGACTCATGAATACAGCAGTCATGGGTGATGACAGTGTTCTAGGAAGCACCAGAGGCAAGCTGATAAAGTGGAATGGAGGCGAAGGCACTGGAAATGAGCTGATAGAGGGACTGAGAGCTCAAGGTGTAGGACTTGAACGTCAAATTCAGTGGTAGTTAGGAATGGGTAACATGACTTGGCCTGGTGTAATAGTCAGGTTCTCCAGAGAAACACAAGCACCTAGGAGATATATGCACACATATAGGTAAAATTATTATGAGAACTAGCTCACGTGACTGTGGAGGCTGAGAAGTCCCTTGATGTGCCATCTGCATGCTGAAGAGCCAGGAAAGCCTATGGTGCAATTCAGTCTGGGCCCAGAGGGCCAGGAGCCAGCAGCACTGATGTCTGAGGGCGGGAGAGGGTGGGCGTCCTGGCTTGAGCAGTAGACAATGCCTTTCCTCCTCATTTCTGTCCCATTTGGGCACTCAACAGAGTGGCTGGCTGGTGCCTGCTCATGCTGGTGAAGAGGCTCTGCTTACTCAGCCCACCAATTCAAACACTAATCTTCTCCAAACACAGCCTCACAGGTACCCCCAGAAATAACATGTTACCAGCTACCTGGACATCCCTTAGTCCAGTCAAGTTGACACCTAAAATTAAACGACTATACCTGGCTTCCCCAGAAGGCATGGCCGGAAAGGGAGGCAGGAGTGAAAGTGCTGTCCAGGGCACAGGAGCAAGGCGGGGGTGTGAAGCAGGGAAAGAAGAAGAGCTGTGCAAAGTCTGTCATTGTGTCAGTCACTGCAGCAGGCAACTGTGTGCTTGATCCCAGGGACAGCGAAGGAGCCATATGACAGGGGTCTCGGGGACTTTTCTACAGAAGAGAAAGGGGGAAATGTTTACCCACCAGCTCCCATTCCCCATTGGTCAAAGAGCCCCACATAGGGTGTGATCCTCTGGGTTGTGTACCTGTGGGCACTAAGCAGGTTCACAGGGAAAGCCTGGGGCAGAAGACCAGAGGCACATGGCATGGAGTTGAGGGTGGCTGTCCCACAGAGCATAGCTGGAATGAGTGGCAGGTACAGCTGAGGGCATTTGACAGGGTGCCCCAGAGACGCTCCATGCAGTCCACCCAGGGACAGTCACACTCACTCACGTTATCTGTTAAATCCAATCTGCCACAGCATCAGTTTCAAGGTGGTGGCTGGCTATAACCTCTGCAAACATTTAACTTAAAAGTATCAGTGAAACAAGCTCCTGTCTCCACTAGTGCAGATGGCTGTGTGGCAATAACCAGTGTTCACAGACTTCTCCTCCACCTCCGTACCTGGATGTCCCCCACCCCAGCCAGTGCTTGGGCTGATCTGGGTAGCTTCCGGGTTTGGGACCTTTGATCTTCTTACCCAGAATATCTAAGGCCTTGGTTGTCTTGCCCTTGTCAGGGGGCAGGGGCTGCAGTTGCCTGTTCACCATCCTCACTGGATGTGGAGGCCCCAAGGGAAACCCCAGGAAATCACCACACTCCATATAAGACTCCTCTTTGAATCCATTAGGAAGTGGAAACTCTAGCTCTTCACAGCCATCGGAATCCAGGCCCTTCACCAGTTCCCTCTTGCCTGCTGGTTCACTGGCATCTGTGGCCTGAAGGTGACTGGGTGAGAATCACAAATTTAAGCTGAGCAGATGCCCTGTTATGCTCACTTAGTGGAAGCTTTTCCCTTGACCACCACCTCCACCCTCTCTGCCACCCCTAACCCAGGGCCTCTGATCAGCCCAAACCTAAGGTTGCTGTGGCAGGAAGCACACATTCTCCAGGGATCATGGGGGTGACCAGAGGGTTGGGCTTACTTCCACACCTTACTTACCTTGCCCGACCTTCCAGTCAGCTTCTCTCAGGCTCCTGCCCAGCCAGCCCTGCCCCTTGGCTCCTCCGGGAGTCTGTGCGGGCACACACCTCAGGTGCCTTCTCCATACAGATTGGTCGACCTCCAGTGCGGCCGCAGCTCTGCCAACAAGGAGGAATTTCCTTCACTTTCATCCTCCAGGGACTTCTGAGTGGCAGGCGTGGGCAGTCTACTTTTGATGGTTGGTGCTGATGCACAGGGCTGCCCTATGTGGCCCAGGCCCAGTTCCGTCCCCCTGGCAGCTGATTGCAGGGAAGCCCTGGAGTCTGCCGATGCCAGCTGAGAGCAAGGTATCAGTGCAACAGGCAGGGGCGCGGGAGCCTGGGCCATCTGTGCACATCATTTTCTCTTCCCCTGGGTCTGCATGGGCTGAATCTTGAGCATCCTAGTTCCTGTGTACAAAGGATTGTTGTCGTACCTACCCAAACTTATGGCACAGGGGGCATCTGACTGCATGCAGCCCTGCCCAGGAGCTCCTGTGGACCAGGGCCCAGTGTTGTGCCTGGAGCTGCTCTTCAAATGTGAGTAGTTCCTGCCACAGAAGGGGCAGCCCTACCCAGATCCCCAGGGACCCATGCTGCAGCTCTGCTACTGGGGCTTTCCAGAGACTGGAGCAGAGGGGTGCTCCATCAGATGCTGTGTGGCCTAGGGGCAAACTGCACACAGCCAGGGCCTGCAGTAGAGCCTTTTCTGGCTCTGAGCCCCACTCAGAGTTGGCAGTTGATGAGATCACATGATAAACAGATCAGATCAGTACTTCCAGGTGTGATTTATATGGCATCAGAAATCCACGAGGCCTGGCAAAAGCCAGATGCCGTCTTAGTGGTAGGGAGTACAAGGTGCAAAAGCATGTCTTTCACCCCAGAAGAAATGTCCCAGCATCACCCAGACCACCGGATGTATGAACTTTGCAGTGGGCAAAACCGCTTTGGGATCTGCTTCCACCTTCTGGACCACATGTGCTGTGAATACCAGTAGAGCATGTCATGCTTCCAGGTCAGAGGACTTGGGTTGCACTGGGTGCCTCTGAAAGGTCAATCAAGTTGTGATTTCCAGCATTAGGTTTCTCAAGGGACAATGCATTTATTTCTATCTGAAGAATGGGACTATTAATGTCTTCCCTACAATCCTCCTAGTGTTATTATGTGGGTCAAAAGAGGAAATACACAGGAAGCACTTTGTCGACTGTGAAGCATTGCTCAAATATTAAATGATTGATATTATTATCCTGTTCTAGATGTTTAATTGCTTTTGTGTGTGTGTGTGTGTGTGTGTGATTGGAAGCTTAAAGGAGGGGAAAGGCATGAGTTATAGTTGCCACAAACAGAGCTCAGGGCAGAAAAATCCTGAAAATGAAGAGAAATGGTAGAGGAGCAGCTGTTGGCACTTTAGGAGTGTGAAAAGCACAGCATACACATACAATGCATGCACCCTCAGCCCACAAACATCCACACCCCCTCCTACCTGAATGCCAGAGCAGAGCACTTGGCTCATCCACATTCCCTG
This sequence comes from Colobus angolensis palliatus, assembly GCF_000951035.1. Lineage (NCBI taxonomy): Eukaryota > Metazoa > Chordata > Mammalia > Primates > Cercopithecidae > Colobus > Colobus angolensis. The sequence continues at coordinate 1,119,201 of NW_012117044.1, read as the reverse complement.
TGCTCCCCTCATTTTCCAGCCTCCCTCACAGTCAGGTCAGATGTTCAACCCAGTAGCCTGTGAGAAGAGGTCACCTCCAGGTTGAGCAGGTGGGAGCCCGTAAACTTCCTTTGTCTTTGCTGGTTGGACCTGGGAGGCCATGGACCTGGGTCACATAGAGCAAGGTGAAGGAGGTTGCCTGACCCAAATAGACTATTGTGTGAGAAATAAACTTTTGTGTATTGCGGCTGTGATACGGGGGTTGGTTTTAAGAGCTAGTTGAGTGTCAGTCATTCTGCGATGGTCATCTATTACCTAAAAGGTCTCAGCTCTTGAATGACCACTGAGTGAGAGAACAAGATCCAACAGCTGCAAAAGCAGACAGCTCAGATAGGGTTTCAATAAACGATGCACCCATTAAGAGGCACCACTGGAAAGACCACCCTTACAATGAGCTCTTACTGCATCTGCCCAGCCTGTATTTGGAGAAACCATCTTTTGCTTCCCACAGTGGCTTATGCCATGTTGGAGACCCTCTGAAACTGGATTTTTCCCTCATCGCCTTCTGGCCCTCCTGATGTTTGAGCCTCATGCCCCCCAAATCCAGGCGTCCAGAACATTGGATGTGGCTTCTTGGCAGGGAATAGTGAGGGATGTGAGAAAGAATCAGATGAGTTCCAACCGCAGGCAGAGGCTGTGACAAGGCAGCTGGGGATGGGCAGGACTGTTGCCAGATCGTCTACACAAGCCCATTGGAAAATAGCAACTTGTGGGATTTAGGCTGTGAACAGGATCAAAGGGGGTCAAAGGTTCCTAATGGCAATTGGGAACATGGAAGAGCTAAGAGGCTGGCAATTACAACGTGGGCAAAGTGCAGGTCCACTCAAAACAGTAGCCAGCAGGTAGCTGTGTCTGCTATGTGCTAAGTGTCTTACCTACATGATCTGTTTTGATCATCCTGATAACCTTACGAAGTAGGATTGACTACATGTTAATAATGAAGAAACATTGAGGTTCAAAAATGGTAAGCAATTTGCCCAAGAATTACAGAATGATTAAATCTTGGAGCCAAGATTCAAGATGAAATTCCTCAGACTGAAAAGCACTTATTCTCTTCACTTTAGCTCATTGCCTCCCAAGAAGGAAAAGACATGAAACAAAATGGATGGCTTCAGAAGCCAGCATGGCCATTACCTGTATGACTTGGCAGGACATCGTTTTGGGACTTCAGAAGGAGGCCAGGAGGAAGAGGAGACTGCAAATAGGTGTGGCAGAAGCAGCAGGATCCAGGCCAGGGTCACTTTCAAAGGTGAAATCTATTCCAGTAGCCTGGGCAATGGTAGCAGTTTCCAGTACCTGCAGGCAATGACAATTCTCGTTCCACCTGAGGCAATGACATTCCCGTTCTGCCTGATCTGTTTAGTCCCTTGCTGGATGTGTAGGACAGAGTCTTACCTCCTGAGAAGGGGTCTGGGCAGGACTGCCCAGAGCATCAGTCCTTCCACCTGGACCTCTGGGCAGGGCTCCAGGCCCTGCGGGTGGACTGGTTGCAATTCGGAATATGGAGACAGACATGCTGCATTCTGACTAGGGAGATCTGGCAGAGCTTAGGGGACTCTGACAGTGCAGAGACTGTGAAGGGGTCCAGGCTCGCCTGGGGCTGCATGGTCCTCCTGAGCAGCACCAGGGACTGCTCTCCAGATGGCAGGGCTAAGCCTGCAGATTCTGGGGCTGCCGAGCGCCTACAGCCTAGGGTTGTGGAGAAAGTAGCACCTGACACCGGTTCAGAGAAGACAACCTGCCACTCTCTGAGTTACAGGCTGCATTTCACTCCACTTGAGGGTCTGATACCGGATGGAATTTAGGGCCATTAGAGGCAAGGACTGAGGGTCGGTAAGGCTGGAAGGTTGGTTGGAAGGTCAGTGATATGGCTGTTGACGTGCATGAAGATGAAGATGATGAACCAGGTACCTGACATCTGGCAGTTTATAGACAGCAGATCCCTAAAAGGGTGGGGCAGGAGGCAAGGCAGCTGTCCCTCGATACCTACCAGCTGTGATCAGAGTCCCCAGGACGCATCCCTCTAGTGGGAACCATAAGCTGATGACTCTTGGACTCCCACTGGTTTTGCTTGGCTTGCACAGGGTTAAAAGCTAAATTTAAATGTCCTGGGTGGGGCCTGTGTTTTCCAGGCCCACCAGTCTCATCTGATACCTAGACAGCTTTACTCAGGTGCGCCATCTGCCTGGGCGTGGGTGTCTGGGAACTGTCACGGGAGTGCCGCCAGCCTGGTTTTGTTGTCCCATGCAGAGGCGGTGGTCCAGCTTCAGACTCTTAGCTATAGGAGTGACAGTGCAGTGAGAGTGGGCCTTGCCCTTCCCTGCCTCCCCTCTGCAAACTGTTTCCCCAGGACAGGACCCAGAAATGCCCCCCAGCAGCCCCACCACCATCCTGCTCAATCTGGAAGGGGAGAGCAGAGAGGAAAACAGAAAAGAGTTTGTGGAGAAACAGGGTGAGACAACGACTGGAAGCAGGCAGGGAAGACCAAGGGAAAGATATGGCCTTCTCCTGGGAGTCCAGATGTGATTCTGTTACGTCTGGGAACTCCCATACATGTATTTTCCAGGTCCTGGAATTTTAGTTACAAAGTTCTGCATGACCTGTGAGTGAGGTGGGTTGGTAGCACAGGGCTAGGAGTGATGGTTCACACACGATTCTTCAAGGGCCTGGTAGAGGGGTGCCTCCAAGAGGGGGAGCTTCAGGGCCAGGGAAATACGCAGACCCGAGCAGAGCTGAATGGTTAAAACAGGGGGAGGTTGTTCTTCTTCACTACCCATACTGCCCCTGTCCCAGCTGCCGGCACAATCCACAGGAGGTGGGCTGTAAGTGTGAAATGCACGGCAGACACACATGAGCTCAAATACCTGGCCTGAAGAGAAGAAAGCAACCAATCCCATTAATAAGTTATGTGAAGGTTACATGCTGAACTGATAATATTTTGGATATATTAAGTTAAATAAATGATATTAAATGATTTTACTGGTTTCTTTTTTAGTGTGGCTCCTAGAACATTTGAAAGTACGTATGTGCTTTGTATCACACTCTATTGGACAATACTAATCTCGGCTCTTCTTAAAGCTCCAGGAGCAAAATATATGAACACAGAAGAAAACATACACGTGCACATGGACACACACACACACTCTAGAGGGTTTCAGGCAGCTCCAGCAGCTGGAAGATAAGACTGCTCTAGATAAGTCTCTTGAAACTGTGATAAATTAAAAAATAACGCAGACCAACCCGGTCCTTGGGGAGCTCCTGCTAGTGCTCAGTCCCCATTGCACTAGCACCTGACTCCTGTGTTCCTGCCCTCGCCTCCAGCCCAGTTCAGGCTGCTTCCCACTTTTCTGAATGCCACCACAGACTCAGGGTGTCAGATGTGCTGGGGGAAAGCAAGCACTTACATTTTGGAAATAAGAAATCTTTTTCTCAGGCTTCAGGATTAATGGTATAAGGGTTTCTGCATTCCAGCTGCTACACTGGGTCTCTGGCAGGCCAGCTGTTCTCTGCTCTAATGGAAAACATAACTAAGTAGTCATTTCAATGTGTAAGAAGTTCAGCAGAATTGTTGCAGCTATCACCATAAATCAGAAATGACTTTCTTTAGGGACTTGATTGCCACTTGATTTAGCATTTCCTGGCACCTTGCCTATTATAGAATGAAGCCACGATTGCTTCCTATACAGAATGTTATCTGTAAAACATCTCACCAGAAGCCCATAGACGCTGACCAGCCTATAAGTTTTGATAATCTCTGACTGGCCTTGGTATTGAGAATAAATTTGACAATGGGGCCCGTTGTTAAATTGGACAATATATTTCATGGAACAGCTTCCAAATGAAAATGGGTTCATACAGTTTTTTACACATCGTTTGTTCCAGAAAAAGGAAAAATGGACTCTTTTCAAGTGAGAAAATACAGCAAAATATTCAAACTATGAAATCTGAGAAATTATCCTAAGCAAACTCCACACCGACATGGTCTGTTACTGTATGAACAGGGAAATGTAAATCGGCTGAGGGAAGGGTAGGGTGACAGCCACATTATGGAAATGTCAAGAGTTCCCTTAGCTTAGTTCCTTACATGTAAAGGAGGAACGCTGTAGTTTGGAAGGTCTAGAAGGCTCTCTCCAATGCCCCCTAGCTTTTCCTGGCATGTGCGCTGTCCGGAAGAGAGGCCCAGAGGGGAAGAGGGAGGCTGTAGGATTTGTAGGTAGAAATTCTGTCTTTCACAAAGCCAGGGAGTCACTAACCCCAGCTGACACTTGTCATCGGCTGTGAGCCAAGAACAGGCCAAGAACAGGAGTGACCCTCGCTGGTGCTCAGCAGAGAACAAGGACACTTCTGGGAAACTCCCAATGCCTTCCAAATTGAGAAAATAACCAAGGGCAGAGACGCTCGGCACAGGCGGTCTTAGAACGGCTCACTTCCTGGCTCCCGGGGCTGCTGAATCATCACAGGGAACTGAGAACTCCATCTTCTTCCCTGTCTCTTCCCTTGACTCGGAATAACTCAGACCGGGATCTCAACTACTGGTTCTGGACAAACATTGGACACCCTCTGTAATGTCGAACACACAGAGGAAAATCACCAGGAGAATGAGAAGGTAGCACAGTTCAAAAAGAAGAAGCACTCTGAAGAATCAGGGATAATATTTTCCTATAAAATATAGTTTCTGCAAGAGATGGGAAAATTTTGAGAACACTTCTGATTTGTGTTTCCAATAAACTTCAAATGAGCATTTCTTCTATGAAATTCGAGTAGAGAACCATAAAGAAAAAAAACCAAACAGGGTAGGGAAGGCTGTGAGAGGATTTAAAAAATGTTCGTTTCAGAAATGGAAACGGGGAAGGGGAGAGCAAAATGCACCTTTCAGTAGAAAAGGTTTTATAAGAGAGAAGTCAAATTTGACATCACAGACTTCAGAGGAAGAGGATAAGAGAATGTTAATGAGAGAAAATATAGCAAAGGCATGGGCTGAGATACATTTAATTTATAAATATTAGGCATTTCAGAGAAAGAACCTCCAAAAGTGGAGCTATTATTAAAGAACTATTTGGTGGAAATTTCCCAAACTAAAGAAACACTTTTCGGAAATCTAGACAAAATAATGAAGGGCTTTTTTGCCTAGACTTACCCTGATAATTTATTTTAATTTCAAGAATAATAAAAAAATTCAGTGACAATCAAGGCAATAAAACTTGGTTCCTGTTTCTTTGTAACACGAAGACAATGACCAACAGTTGCAGAAATATGACCAAGAAAAGGAAGGTGACCCACATGGGGGTTCCAAATCAAATGCAGGATGCCCAGGCAACATTAGGGGCATTCTTATACCAGAAGTGTTATTTCATGTTTATCTGAAATTTAAATTGAAGTGTCTGTCCTGGATTCTCCCATTTTGGCTCCCCTAGCTGCCATGCGGACATTGAGATCCCAGGGCAGAAAAGCTGCATCCTCTTGTGAACTTGAGAAGTTCAGACCCCACATGAGGGTCTGGACAGACAACAAGCCACAAAAAATGCAAACAAGAAACGTCTTAGTGAGTTATTTTTAAGCCAATTGAGTGAGAAATCAAAATATCAAATCCAAAAATGGAGAATTCATGATATAAAATACCAATAAAAATAAACAAATAACCTCTTCCCCCAAAACAAACAAACTATAGAACAAAATTAATGTAATTCTCAATAGGACATGAAAACACAACGAAAATGCCAAAAATAATTTCCAAAAGAGGACACATGGTTAAAAATGTTAAGTAATAGCTATCTAGTTCAAATTCTGTACTGCATCACTAAAAATTGGGAATTGAATGGCCAGAAGACAAGATGTACAAGTGGAGTATATTCCTCATATCACACAGAAAAGGATCAATTTATATTGTCTTTTTTTTTTTTTTCTGAAGTGGGGTCTTGCTCTGTTGCCCAAACTGAAGTGCAGTGGTGCAATCACAGCTTACTGTAACCTTGAACTCCCGGGCTCAAGTGATCCTCCTGCCTCAGCCTCCCGAAGCACTGGGATTGCGGGTGTGAGCCACCTATGCCGGGCCTGTTTTTGATCATGAAAATTAGAGAAAGTAGATTCCAATGCATACTTATTAAATGTCATTACTAATAGAATGAAAATAGTAGATATGAGTTCCAAATCACAAGGGAAAAGTCAGATTAAAAAAGTAACCTCAATATAAAGGTGTATTAAAAAGGACCATAAAACAAAATGGCAGAAATAAAACAAAGCATATAAATTATGTTAATAAAATGATCAGGATGAACTCATATTTTGAATCACAGACTCACATTTGGTTAACAGTAAAATTTAAATATTGCTTTAGTGTACCCAGTTAATCCAAAAATATTAAAAGGAAGGCAACGGGCAATGATATAGTGAATGAATCCAAACAAAAAGAGACAGGAGTGTGAATATGAACAGGAGACAAGGTGGAACTCAAGGTCAAAACAGCTAAAAGAAAAAATTCACAATGAAAGTATGACAATTTTGCACCCTTCTATGATGATTAAAAAAAGCACCAAATGTAATTAACAAAAGTTTTAGCAATGAAAAAGAAAATAAGGGAAGCACCGTTGTTGCAGTAATGTCAACAAACATGTGTTGCAACAAATCACGTGGACAACAATCAATAAGTTAGTAGAGGATGCAAACCATGTCACATATTTGTACTGCACAAATGGATAATGTACTTTTCCAAATATACTTAGAACATTGATCTACAAATTGATTATAAAAACATCTTAACACATTTCCCAACTACCAATTAAAATTTGTACTAGTGCCTAGTTTTTGGTTGTGTTGTAAAACACCCAGTGCTGTTGGGGGATCCTCACAATGATGGCTATTGTTATCATAAGATATTGACTGAGAGCCTGCAACCCACATGTGCCCCCTGCAGGGTGGCATAGACAGGGAGCCCAGGGGAGGCCACTGACATGCATTTAAGAGAAAAGAAAAGAAACCAGGCTTTGGTCAGTTGGGAATATACTATCTCCTGACTCCCAAACATTGGTTCATCGTCCAGCTGGCAATTGTTGAGCCTCAGCCAATGGTGAAACCAAAGTCTAGTGTCTCTGGAGTAATTTCCATTTCCAACAGAAGGAGAGTGACTTTCACTGACTTCTTACTCTCCATTTGGATTTCAGGCATAAGTGCTTCATGGTGGAATGAGAACGGCTCACCCTGGAAGAGTCATGTTTTAGAAGGAGTGATCTTCATTATGAAGTCTAAACTGTTCTGGCAATATAAGCTTTGAAACCCAGGTAGGCAGGTTTCATTTTAAGCAACATTGCAGGACCACAGGGTAATTATTGGTTTATAAGGTGATTCTTCACTGTACAAATTAACTCAAGGGATCTTAAATATTAAACATGTTGGTGTGTTGCAAATTTGATTAGGTTTTCACATGACTTCTCTAGAATGCATTTATGTGTACCTATGAGGAAAAATTATTGGCTCTCTTACCAGGGCTCCCAACGGGGTCTAAAATGAGACTACGCAGCTCTCCTTGACAGGAGTGGTGTGCTTAAAGACAAAGTCACCTGCAAGGTTAGTAAATTGTTTTTAATAAGTAGATAATGGAGAAAAAGCATGAAAATGTTTCCTTCAATATGTGGCATGGGCTCCCTTCTAATCTGATTCGGTGGTGACTTTGCATTTTTAAGGAGTTGAACTCTTTGGCTGTCCTCATCCAGGTTTGCAGAATCTGACGAAGAATGGTGTTGAACAGCTCCTCAGCCATAAGGCCCCTGAAGTTGTCAGAGCCCCACTTGTCCTGTCCTGGGTCACCCTGCCTGTCAGAGAACGGAGTCCAGTTCACATACTCCCTGTCTGAGACTTTTATACCTAGTTCCATACATACACAATCTTATCGTGAGCTCCTTTTAATTTAAACACTTACATCAGTTATTTACAGCTGTATGATTTCATTCTACATGGTGGTGATATTTTTTTTCTCCAAATATGGACTCATTGGATGATCATAAATAAAGCAATCTGGGCGTAGGAAATGGAGTATCCTTCCCCCGGGGTCATTCCAGGGGAGGCAGGGAAGGAAGCAGAGCCTCCCTATTTCAGGAAAGCTGATGGACGCTTCGGCTCCGAGGCTGGCCGGGAGGGCCCATAGCTAGGCGGCAGCTACCCTCAATCTTACAGCTTTAATGAAGGAGGGCTGCCGGATTTGCATTGTTTAAACACTTAACGAAATTAGCTGTGAAAAGAAGGATGGGAGGAGCCCTGGGTAGTGGGGGAATTTAGGCCTTCTGTCTTCACAACTTTATACACACGCACAGACACACACACACAAAATGCTTTTCCCAAGAGGCTTCCAGGAGGAACTGGCAAGAAATTATGTACCTCTTTACAGAAAGATTAAAAGCAACAACAGTGACAAAAACGCCTGCTTTGGAAAGCTGTGCCTGGTGGGGGCTGGTCAGGACTTTGGCACTCTGGGCCCATGGGCTGGGCTGATTTAGAGCTGGCTCTGGATCAGCAGGGCGAGTGCTGGCCTAGAGTGGTGGATCTGAAACCTAAGGATGAGATCCCAGGGGCTTCAGTGCTGGGAATGGAAACACTGGGACGGCGGTGGGAGCTTGCAGGCCCAGCCTTCTGAGTCTCTTTCAAAGTATTCCTGGTCTACTAGATTTTCAGTTCAGCTCTAGTTGATTAGAACAGAATTATTTCTAAGAATGTTAAACATTGGGGTGATCTCTAGTGGATGGCCACAGAACTCTGTCATTGAACCTGTTCTCTTCAACATTTTAATCAATGGGTTGAATGACATCATGGAAGACATACTTACCTAACATTCCAGTAACAAATATGAAAGCACATATGAAATAGAAAATAAAATCATGAGTGAAAATAAATGTGAAAAAATGGTAAATTGAGCTGAGATAAACAAGGTGAAACTTGCAGGAATAAATGGAAGATTCTAAAATTAGATTCCAGATATCCGTTTCATAAGCACAATGTAGGAGAACTTAACTGGGTGGATAGGACACATCAGAAAACCCTCTGTAACTCTGGTTGAGGAAAAATCATTGACGCTCTCACCAGGGCTGCCAACAGGGTATAAAATGAGGAGACCATGTCTCTCCTTGACAGGAGTGGTGTGCTTAAAGACAAGTCACCCGCAAGGTTAGTAGATTGTTTTTAATAAGTAGATAATGGAGAAAAAGCATGAAAATATTTCCCTCAATATGTGACATGGGCTCCATTCTCATCTGACTCTGCGGTGACTTTGCAATTTTAAGGAACTAAGCCCATGGCAAGCCCCACAGAGCCAGGACTTGCTCCCTTAAAAAGCCCAGCAGATCTGGATTGCTTCTGAGGGGAGAGATGCTCCAGGCCATTGCTATAGCACTGCAAGTGCCATGGCTTTCTGAAGTAACAGGTGGACACTGTTTAGTCCTCTTTAAGAAACAAGATTGACTTTTTCCCCTAAATGACATCATGAAGCATCTTTAATGAAAGGAATTTATTTCTTACAGTTCTGGGGGCTGAGAAGTCCCAGACCAAGGCACTAGCCGTTTGGTGGTTTGGTGTCTGGTGGGGGCCTGCTTCCAGATTCATAGAGGCACCTTCTCACTGTGGTCTCATATGGCAGGAAAAGCATGAGAGAGTTCTCTAGGATCTCTCAGGGCACCCATCCCATCACGGGGTGCCACTGTCATGATCTCATCTAAACCTAATTACTTCCCAAAGATCCCATTTGCAAATACCATCACAATGGGGGTTAGGCTTCAACATATGGATTCTGGGGGGACAAACAACCCATGGCACTGTCCTGTAGCCCCTAAGTCAGCACTCTCTGCCCTGGGTGTTTCTCCCCCAAGGTCCACATCACCATGAGCCTGCCCTGTGTTTCCTGAGGATCTGCCACCTCCTTGGGTCATCACTGCCCCTTCCTGTCATTCTCCTCTGTTGGCTGTTTCAGAACTCAAAGGCTCATTATTACCGTGGGGTTATTGTTACATCTTCCTGGCTGGTCTCTCCTCTCTCCCAACTCCTCCTGCTTCTCCCTCTGCTGGAATAATGACTTTGGTTGGTATGAATTTAATCACGCCAGCCCCACTTAGCATCTTTGGCTGACTCCCTGCTGCCTAAGGTTGCCCCCCACGTTCTGACCCCGGCCTTTGCCCACGTTTCCTGCTCTGATCCCATCTCTCTCTCTCTGTGGTCACCCTCCCAGCCCTCATTTCTTCCCCAGTACTGGTTCCTGCAAGCTGCTTTCTTGATGCTCTAGTTCTTCCTTTTTCTTCCTCTCTGCCTGGTGAAACTCTCGCATCTTTCAAGGTCAGGATGAGAGGCTCTGCCTCAAAATGTTGCAGTAATTTTGCCTCCTTGAAAATTAATTGCTTTTTTCTTGGGATTCTAAAGGTTTCTTGGCCATTTCTCTATAGAAACAAATCCTGGATTTGAGTTCCAATTCTGTCCCATACTTGCTGGTGACTCTGGGCAAGTCCTGACAGGCCCTGGGCAACTTGGCCTGTCAGAATCCCAGTGTCTTCGTGTAGAAAGTCAGAATAGCATGGTTACCTCTGTGCTGTGGACAGAATTGTGTTCTCCCAATTCATATGTGAAGTTCTCACCTCTGTTGTGATAGTATTTGGAGATGGGGCCTTTGGGGAGGTGATTAGATTTAGGTGAAGGACTTGAGGGTGGGTCCTCATGATGGGGTCAGTGTCCTCATATGAAGAGACACCAGAGAGCTTGCTCACTCGGCCATGTGAAGACATAGCACATAGGCAGCTGTCTACAAGCTGAGGAGAGAAGTCTTACCAGGAACCAGTCCTGTTGGAACCTTGATTTTAGATTTTCAGTCTCCAGAATCATGAGATAACAAATCACCCTTGTTGAAGCCACCCAGTCTGTGGTATTTTGTTATGACAGCCTGAGCTGCTAAGACACTTGGCAATTGTCATGAAGTTTAAATATGATTCCATCAGCTGTCCTCTGTGGGGTGACCCTGGCAATCCATAGCCCACACACCAATGGAACTGGCACATACTGGGGGTCTCAAGTTATTACTGTTGTTATTCTCTTTATTATTTTAGGTAATTGCATGAATCTACTTTCTCTCCTGTCTTTCCAGCTCTTTGAAGATGGGACCTAGACTGATCCATTTTTCTATAACCCAGAACTAGTCTAGAGTTTGACACGTAATAATCCCATAATGAATATCTGCTACATGAATAAATAAGCTTATATTTTAATATAATATGCTGTTCATTACAGAAAGGCCATCAACGTAATGAAGTAGCTTAGAAGTAATAAAAATAATGAGCAATAATTAATTATGTACTTTGGGCCACTTTTCATGCAGTACTGAATTCTAACAGGAAGTCTCAGACGAAGACACTGCCAACTCCACTTTCAGAGAGAAATGCTGATGCTCAGAGCTAAACTAACTTGCCTCAGAGCCCACATCCTGGACTTGAGCTTCAGGGTATCACACACCAAAGACCGTCCTCTTCACCCCAACTTCCTGGGCATTGGAGCGGATCCACAGTGTCAGATGTGCAGTGAGAACGGCCCCCATTCCAAGCCACTTCCTGACCTGATGGCAGCACCCCGCTAGTCCTCACGTGGAGCCCTGGAGAAGTGGGGTTTCTTAACCCAGATTCGAATCAATAACCTCACATCTGGTATGCACATCCAGGCCAAGCATGGCTGAATGGGGAGCATCTGTTTTGGAGAGGGCCACCCTCATGGGCTCCTCTGCTTCCTGTCCCTTCGGGCACTGATTTATTGCAGACAGCAGGGAATGGCCTGAGCTTGAGCCTTGACAGTCGTCATCATCACCATCCTCGTTTAAGGGCCGTGAAGAACATTCTGAAAGTAGAGACGAAGGTCTTCTTTCTGAGTGAAGCTCTTGCATGATTCAGGGGCCTTACTCTTGCAGGCACCAATCATTTTGACTTTAATGCATGCACTCTGACTTATTTGTGGTGATCTCTTCTGGGAACACATGGAAAAATGAAAAATAGGCTAACTGGGAAGATTTCTTAAATACCAGTTTGTATGGCTGTGTTAACCTGAATGATTAAATATAGAATTGTTTTTTAAGTTACACATTGTGGGTTTGTGTTTTCCTCATTAATATCAATTGGTTCATTTATTTCTGCTTGCTCAGAAGCCACAGAGTTCAACAGAACTGCCTGTGTGTTTGCTGCATTTACTAAACTACCATGATCTGAGTATATTTCTTAATATCCTTTACATATATGTCATTTTTGTTAAGTTCTATAAACCAGAACTGAAAAAAAGATTAAAACTTCATCTATTTACAAAACATTTTCTTGATGTTTTGGTAACAAACAATTCTGCACTTAGAGCTCCCACTTCCGATGTTATTCTTTCTTTTTTTTTTTTTTAGACAGAGTCTCGCTCTGTCACCAGGCTGGAGTGCAGTGGCGTGATCTCGGCTCACTACAGCCTCTGCCTTCTGGGTTCAAGCCATTCTCCTGTCTCAACCTGGTGAGTAGCTGGGATTACAGGCGCATGCTACTGTGCCTGGTTAATTTTTAGTAGAGATGGGGTTTCACCATGTTGGTCAGGCTCGAGCTCCTGACTTCATGATCCACCCGCCTTGGCCTCCCAAAGTGCTGGGATTACAGGCAAGATCTTCCTATTTTACAAAAAACTTTTAATCCCCCTTCAGGGGAACACATAGCCCTAGGTACATTTGGTAAGGTGGTAGGTGTGTAACTACTCAATGCTGCTGGTGCAGTGTGCAAACTGGCACAGGCAACGCAAAACAAATAAACATATACCAGCAAAACTTAATTTACAAAACAGGGAGTAAGCACGAGGTCTTCAAGTCAGAGTTTGTCAACCCCTGTTGCACAGAGTCAAACATCTCAGTTCAAGCCCTATCTCCATCATTAACCAGTTCTGTGGTTGGGTGTCAATGGGAGCCTCAGTTTCCGCATCTGTAAAATGGGCATTATAGTCTCCTAGTCACTTTGGAAGGAGCTCACTTCCATATTGGCAGCTCTTGCATTCTAGAGGGGACATATTCAAACTGTAGCCATTTCTGCAGCTGGGGTTGATCTGGGGAGGGGGTTGGAGAACTAAGCCTGAGTCCCACAGGTGTGTACACCAGGGAAGGGCCTAGAATGTGGAACAGGATATTACCCAGGGAGCTGTCTGCCTCTCATATCCCAGAGAGATGGCAGACTCCCCTCACAGAAGCAGTGAGTTAAAAGGCGAACAGAGATCATGTAGATTCAGAAAACACTGGCGAGCGGTCTCAACTCCCCTCCCTCATCACGTTCGCGTCTTCCTCAAATAAGGGATGGACCTTCCAGTAGATTAATTGATGGTCTTGACTCTGTATCTTTTGCGGTCTGTGGTTCTGAAGCCAGGTCCACACCTGGCTGCCTCAGCAATGGCCTGGAGTTCTGGATGTTGTCAGGACAAAGGGCTTGAGTGTGTCCCCTCTGCCATAGGAGCCCAGCTTAGAGACACCAGGCTTCAAGGGACTTTGCCTAGGAGGCAAAGGGCAAGGGCAGGGGTGCCCTGGCAAGGGTGTCTGTGTCAGTGGCTGCCAAAGCCCTGAGGTGGTCTAGGGGCCAGGGAGAGGGTCCCCGTAGTCAGGATCCTCACCCTTCCTCCCTTCCTCCCCAAACATGGAGGAGTGAAGACCTAGCAAGCAGGAGAGGGGAGGGAGCAGAAGAGCCTGTGGGGCACTTGCAGGACAGGCCTTAGCCAGGGACTTTCACAGTGGTGGCTGTGGATGCTGAAGGGTATTTCATGTAGGGAGGAGGCTGTGTTTGTGGGAGAAGGGATCAGAGAACTTCCTCATGACCTGAGAGGGACTGACAGGCACTGAGACTTCCTCCAGGGGCCATCAGGAAGTGGCAGGTGGGGAGAATGACTGGGAGGGGACCCTGGCCCTTTGTGAGGTCACTGATCTGAGTGGACCCTCCCCACCCAGCTGGCCATGGTGAGGAGGCTGCAAAGACCTGAGGCAGGAGCTCAGGGTGCAGACAGAGGCTGGGGCAGGTTGGGGGCTATGACAGCATGGGAGGGGGCTATGGGCTGAACTGGGTCCCCTGTACCCCACAATTCCTACGTTGAAGTCCTAGCCCACAGCATCTCAGAATGTGACTGTATTTGGAGATAGGGCCTTAGATTAGATAATTAAGTTAAAATGAGGCCATTAGGATGGGTCTTAATCCAATATACGGTGTCCACATAAGAAGAGGAGATGAGGACACAGATGACACAGATGCACACTGGGGTGAGACCATGTGAAAATGCAGGGAGAACGCAGACATCTGTAAGCCCAGGAAAGAGGTTCAGGAAAAACCAGCCCTGCCACACCTCCATCTCAGACTTCTGGCCTCCAGCCTGAGGAAACCGCTGTTTCTACAGTTTAAGCATCCCAGTCTGTGACACTCGTCATGGCAGCCTGAGCACATGAGTTCAGGAGGGCCGGAAAATCGCTTCACTCACACCCTTCCCCAGCCCCACTGAATTGCTGCTTCCTTCTCCCCTGTCCCCACGGCTTCAAGGATGGAGACTCAGTTGACAGTACCTGTACCTCTTTGTTGAACCCTCCTTCCCCATCTCATTTCACCAACTCCTACGAATTCCTGCTGATCCTGCATCTTAAATTTCACTGGGAATAGAATGACCTCATAATTTACTACCAAATAGGGACACTTTAGAAGTGAAAGTAATTGTGAATTACATAAGACAACAACCGACCTGGCAATGGTGGGGCTAAAGGGGCCCTTAAGTACACCCTCTTTCTTACCTCCATGGCTTATTTCAGGTCCTCATCCTTCACCCCCTGAATGACTGACAGGACTTTCACTTCTCTCCCTGCCTTTGCACTTGGCAACATCCTCCAGTAGATACTTGCTAAAACACAAATCAAATCATGTTACTGCTTAGCCAATAAAATAACCACCACAAAATCAAGAAGTGGAAGACACACAAAAACTTAATTACAGAGATTCTCTGTTGCCTTTAGGCAACAGAGCACCCCATTCCTCTCCAGCCCCTCTCCAGCCCCTCCCTTCCAACCCTAACCTCCCGTCCTAAGGGACTGAGCTCAATTTCTCCATGATTCAAGGCTGCATCTTGTTTCTCTGAACATCAATGCTATTTGCCTAGGACACTGTCTCATTCCTTACCTGCCACCTTATACTCAAGATTCAGGTCAGTCATCCACTGGGGAATATGTGTGAAAGATTACCAGCCAGAAGGTTATTTGCTGGTGCAAGCAGACAGCAGAGGCCAGTTAGTGGAATGAGGACTGTGACCGTGAAGGTAAGTCAGGTCCAAGTGCTATGTGAGCAAGGAGGAGAGGCCTCACCCAAACTGGAGGGTCAGAAGACCTTCTAGAAGGCTGGTTTGGGAGATCTGTTCCCTTGAAGGAGAAAGGAAGAATCAGGTTCACCAGTGGAGATGGGGAAAATATTTCAACCAACGGGGCAGGATGTCCCCAGAGAGGGGAGTGGGCTGGACATTTACAAGAACCTAAAGGAGGTTCAGTGTGGATATATCACATTCCCAGTCCCCAAGGAGTCCCCTGCATCCCTCTTCCAGGTGCTAATCCCCCATGGGGAACCACTGACTTCTGACGGCATCCATCTGGCTTATACACTTTTGGACTTGCATAAATGAAATTGCATAATCTTTAGTCTTTTTACTTGTCCCCTGTCTCCATTAGACACTGAACTTCTTGAGGGCAGAGATTGCGTCTTTTGTCTCCTTGTCCTCAGTAGAAGTTCAATAAATGGTGTTGGCGAATGAATGAATGAATGTGTGGCCATGTCTTTACAGGGGCCTGGAAGCCTGGGGATGAGCCAGGATCCTGGCCCACGGGCTGCTCTGTTCCCACACACATTGAGGTGATCAGGTGTGGAGTGCATTGACCATGGGTCTTTGAAGGGACCTTTGACTCAGGGAAAACCTCGGGACTGTGTCCAGGTGACTTTTATTTTAGTTTGAGTGCACCCTAAGTTAGCAATGTGATGTTCACAATGGACTCAGCCTTCCCATGTGTGAAATGGAATGTTAATTTGTCTGTGTCAGATCAGGGAGGGTATACTGTAGCTCTCCAGAAAAGACAAATTTTAAACAGCAAGCAGATCCTGCAAAGTGATTCTTGACCAGGTCCTGTGTGTCATGGCCTACGATGAGGCATTCTTCTGCTCTCAGAGAGCAGAGCAGGTAAAACACAGCCAATGGCTGTTGTCATTGGTATAAATAAACGAAGAAGTCTTTTTCCACCCAGAGGAGGATTTTTGTGTGTATTCTTTTGGTTTTGTCCTCAGGGAGAAATACTGTAGCCACCGTGGATCTCTCCCACTGCTCCCGCTAAAGCTCCTCCAGCCTCCACCTGTGTTGCTTTCATGGTCCTTGGAACTTCCAGTTTGCTTCTCAGGTGTCCTGGCCTTAGGAATTAAATTGTGAGTGACCTGAGGCTGGTCCATGTCAGACTCTTCACTTCCAAATGTCAATCTGTCCCTCCTGTCTCCCATTGGGCTTTCTCTCTGTTGAGTGCTAAGGGAATACTTGAAAAAAATGTTTCCAAGGGGAGAAGAATTGGGATCTGAGGAGCCCAGCACAGAGAATGGGGCCCGAGCCCTGGTGGATTCATAACAGGATGTAGGGACATCACACTTTAGTTCTCTTGGTAATTGCCCCTCAGGCTAGATCTGCTGATGGGCAGCTTTTGGGAATGCATGTCTGCTGTCACTGAGATGGTGGTCTCTGCATACTAAGGCAGGCTTCCAGGGAAGATGAGCTTTGACAAAGGTGGTCTCAGCCAGCTGGGGCTGCTGTAACCAGTGACCACAGACTGGGCGACTTAAACAACAGACACTTCTCTGGAGGCTGGAAGTCCAGGATCAAGGCACTGGCAGATCTGGTGTCTAGTGGGGGCTTTCTTTCTGGTTTGCAGATGGCTGTCTTCTAGCTGTGACCTCACATGAGGTCACATGAAAGAGAAGTATGTTTATATCTCTTCACATGGTGGAGAGAGAGAGAGAAAGAAAGAGAGGAATCCACTCTCATGATCTCCTTACCTCCCAAAGGCCCCACTGCCCAGCACCATCACACTGGGGGTTAGGATTTTGACATAATATTTTGGTATGTATTGGGGGGGAACAAGTGTTCGGTGCATGATGAAGCTTTCAGCACCCAGGCTGGCCTCGCATTGATACAGCAGGTCCTTCTGCTGCTCCGAGGATTCAGCACTGGCAAGCATGGTTTTCACAGATGAAAAACAGAATATGGACCTATGCTTTCCACCCCTGCAGCTGAGGCACACCACGGGCTTGCTGGTTTTCCTCTTTATCTTCTTCGTCATCCTAGATGGTCTTTCGCCTCAGGGAGGGCTTCTGGTCACACCAAGTCCCTGAGAAACTGTATCTATACCTAAACCAGAAACCCGAAGGGGGCTTGGGTACTGGATACTGACTCCAATTGTTCTAGATGCTTTCTTTGTAATTTGTATAACGATATTAGATTCTGGCCAAACTGAACCAACCTTAGTAGTCAATGACCAGAATGAATCTCTCATGGGAATGCTGTCTTGGCTTAGGCCAGAGCACTAGGGAGTACTTCCCATTCCAAGTCAAACACTTGCTGCCAACTCTTTTGCTGCCTTTCTGAAAGGAGCAGAAACCTGACCTTCTCAAATAGATATTGATGGACCTGACCATCAGAAATTTCAGTGATGAGTCCATGAAAAACATATGTCTCCATATATTTGCTATTGTTTGTGCCACTCTTAGGGTAGTCAAAGGCAACCCAAAAACAAAAGGCATGCACTTGACCTCTGATGCACAGAACAAACAGACAGTATGGGTGGCCCTGCACTCCCTCCTCTTCTTACCTCCACCGGAATGTGTGTGTGTAGTGGGGAGGGGGTGGCGTCAGCTGCTGCAGAGCGGGCACGAGACCTGCTAGGAGGCATGAACTCTTCCCTCCACCAGGGCACAGAGACCACAGGGGTATTTTGGAGCAGATGAAGCCTGAAAATAATCTAATTTTGTAACAAAGGAGATATCCACTATGTTCTGCCTGTCTGCAGTGTTGCAATGTAATTCCTTAAGCCCTAAACTGGAGAAAGACCAAAAGAGCCCATTGTGGACAGGAGGTCACTCATGGCCAAGTGTCAGAAATGAGAAGTTGGAGTAGACTATAGCCAGGACTGAAGAAGGCAGGCAGGAGGCACGGACCCTTATGACACCTTCCCTGTCCCTGCACTGTGGAGGTGTGCTGTGGTGCTCTCCAGAGGAATGGCTCTCCTGCACTGAAGACGGGGCCAGACCTCTTGCTCCATGTTTCTGATCTGCGTTCTGGCCCCCTGCAAGCTCCTGAATGTCCACCTAGCACTCCACCACCAGTAAGTGTGTGCGTGCCCATCCGACAGATGCCGCGCCGTCCGCAGGACACTCCCCATGTCTCAGCCCATTGCATGTCCCATGGGACTCACTCCAGGGACATCTCTTGGGTCTTTCACCTGCCCAGCCCCTACCCCTGAGTCTTCCCTTGGCTCCACTGCACCCCTCCATCAGACCACCCTCCTCCTGAGCTGGGTTTCTCTCCCACTGGGCTGGGAGCAGCTCAGGTGAGGCTGTGTCCTCCCAGGCTGTCCCCCCCGCAGCAGAGCCAGACAGTCCCCATTCCCAGATGTAGGTGGGGAGGTGGGACAAAAACGGGATTGTTTTCTTAGAGCTTCTTTTTTAACTTGATCCTTATTTCCTTCTCCAACTCAAGTGTAGCTGTCAGGGGAGCTACTGCAGTGTGTAAAATAGAGAGGATCACTGCAAATGTGGAAACACTCAGTCTGATCCCTTTGCTGGGCACCCCTTGCCCTTTGGCAACTCCATCCTTTTCCTTCTGTCTTTCTTTGTCTTCTGCCAAGCCGTTGTGGAGCCTCATGATGCCACAGACCCTGATTTCCAGGATATGGCTGCTCTGGAAAAACGCTTTACCTTTCCTCCTTAACATGCCCAACCCTCAGTTTCCCCATCTGTAACTTGGTGAAGATGGCAGTTATCTAACAGAGTTCTTGTGAGAATTAAGTGAGGTAGCAGCAGTAATGAGTCCACTCTGAGCCAGCTTAAGGGAACATGTGCACTGTGCTGTGTGCTCTCCTCAAGGATGCATGAACACCTAGAACCTCTCCCCTTTCTGTAGCTGACGGCATCCATTTCCAGCATCAATTTGGGAGAGGGAAAGACTTTCCCTCTGTCCTCTGAGTTTTGGTAACTGGGTCTATGAAATAAATGAACAGCATGGAGATTAACAGAAGACAGCTACACTTATTGTGTGCACAGGGGTATCACAGGGGGAAAAAACATGGATAGCCAAAAGAGTGGTGAGATTTGGGAGCTTACAAACCATCTTCACAGCAGAAAGGGAAGAAGAGCTGCAGGTCACTTAGGGGAGACAATGATTTTTAGGAAAGATGAGGAATGCTTTGAAGAGCAGATGGACGATACGAGGCGAACCTTGTCTGGGTGTGATGCTGGCTTCTGGTCTCCGCTCTTGTGATAGGGGTCAGTCTTCCCTGGCTGATAAAACTCTTGAGGAGGGGACTCGTAACTTGAGTTGCTTTTGTAAGATCTTTCCTTAGGCAGATAAGAAGAGTTCAGACAAAGCTTCTTCCTGTATTTGCTGTTTTTCACGTGTTTTTAACTCAAAATAATCAGTATATCAAAGTGGCATATTTTGGGGTGGCACATTCCAAACTCCTTCACATGCTTTTATCTCAGCTCTGCCCATGGTTATATCATCCACAAAATCACGTGGCCTCTCTAAATCTTGACATTCTTGCCCCCATGGAGTGGGAATAATAACATTACCCACCTCACATGGTTATTGCAATGGCTTCCACAGTGTCTGGTCTGGATGACAGTTCCACAGATATGCCAAGGGTGGGAATGTGTGGTGGCGACGCTCCCACAGGCCTGTCCCGGAGCCCCAGTCTGGGAGGCGCTTGGACCTGAAGCAGAATGAATGGCATCTTTGCCCAGAGTTTGCTGAACCATGCTCCAGACGGTCCCTCATATGCTATTTTTGGACATGGCTTGTCATTACATTGGCCACACTTTCCTTCAACGTGAGGATGCCAGGCTCTGAAGTGAAACTGTGCCCATGATTCCTGGGGCCCTGCCCTCCTCTGAGTTAAGGCTCAGTTCCTTCAGAGATCTTTGTGCACTGATAACACTGGACTCACGAGACTGTGAGAACAGAGGAATGACGTCTTGCATTTCTTTGGTGTCTTTCCTCAGAGGCTAGAGCACTGTGGACATTCACCATTCCCCTCATGGCTCCATTGTGAGCTCCAGGGATTGGGTGAAGGAGCTTACTCTTTCCTGCCTTCCAGTCCCATTGCCAGCAGGTGATTTGGAATCTATTAGTGGGACAGCAAAGAGAAAAATGATTGTAAAAGAAAACCGTGTCAGATGGCTCCAGATACCCCTAAACATACACTTTAAAATATAAGAAGAGTAAAATGAGACTACAGCCTGTGTAGTGGAAAGCCAGGATGGACAGACCCTCCAGAATTGTTCTGCAGTGCCCCGGGGGCTCTTGGGCTCCACAGTCCTTGGTTCTGCCCCATGGGGACATGTCATGGCATCCAGCTGAGGTTCGTAGGCATAGAGGCAGCATCAGTGTCACTGGAGCCACAATCCCGGAGTGCACATCACAGACCCGGGGCTGGCTTCATGAGTCTGAGCTCAGAAAAACTCTGGGCTTGACATAGCACTGTGCTGTCACAGTCTTATAATAATTTTTGAACAATGGACCCTACACTTTAATTTTGTGCTGGGTCCTACAAAGTATGTAGCCAGTCCTGCTCATTTTCAGCCCAGGCCTATCAGAGTCTCCAGAGGAGGCCCCTGGTGTGCGTCCATGGAAAGGAGCCAGGCAGATGACCCAGCTACTGACCAGTCTTGGTAAGGAACCCCTGGCACAGACTCAGGGTGGAGACTTCCTTCAGCCACCAAGTCTTCCTGAGGGACCCCTGCCCACGGAAGCTTTCCTGCAGGCACTTGCTCCTCTGTGAGAACTCAGGAGAAGCAAGACCAGCATTCCTCTGAGTGATATCTCCCACTGACTTAGAAAGCAGATACTAAGACACCCCCATCTCTTCTGAGAGCCCACATTATAGCCTCGAGTCAGCAGGCCACTCTGTGACTTGGTTGGCTTTTGTTTCCAAACATTCTGCAGCTTTTTATAATTTCCTGATGATTTTGAAAAACCAAAATCATCAGGAATTGGTGATACTGACCATGTGTAAAGCATGGCGCCTTTGATAGAGATGTTTGGATGTGGGAAGAGCCCATGGTCTCTTCCTTTAGAGAATGTGGAGCCTGGTGGGGAGAGTGTGGAGCCGTGAGGGAATGGTGAGTGTCCACCAGGCTCTAGCCTCTGAGGGAAGATGCAGAAGAAATGCAAGACCTCATTCCTCTATGCTCATAGTCTCGTGAGTCTAGCGTTATCAATGCACAGAGACCTCTGAAGTGAGCTCAGAGGAGGACAGGGGCTGAGGAATCATTGGCACAGTTTTGCTTCAGAGTGGAGCATCCTCATGTTCTCTGACATGACTGTGTGTCTGGTAGGGTCAAGGCAGGTGGTGCATCTGGGAGGGGTAAGCACAGGGGAACCTAGGGGGAGCTGGGTGGTGCCTCAGCTGGTTGGGTGCTTGGCAGGGGAGGGTTAAAGTGAGTATCAGAGGTAGGTAGAATTTAGATGCAGGAGCACAGGCCATAGCTGAGAAAGTGAGAGTTACCGAGGCCTGGAGGAGGTGCTTCTGAGGAAGTCCCACGTATAGGGTTTGCGGGAAAGTTACAGGGATGGGGCTGAGAGAGGTCCAGAGATTGCATCCTGGGGAGGGGCTGGCTCTAGACTAAGATGGGGTCTGAGGGGAAGCTACTGAAAGGCAGAGAAGTGGCATGATTGGATGCATGCCGTGGCTGCAGAGTGGAGAGTGGACTCCATGTTGGGAGGGAGTGAGCGGTTGTGGGGAGGCTGGGGGAAGTAAACATCGGGGTTTCAGAAGGTCAGTGTTTGCAATTTATCTATGAGGTGGTTTGATCCTGGGCAGTGGCAGGAGAGTGACAGCTGACAGAGAGTTCCACATGTTTGGAACCAGGCTTTAGAGGCTGAGGTTAGGGAAGGGTAAGAGAGCAAGGGAGGAAGAGTGGCGGTCAGCTCCCTGCTTGGGGCTGTGTGGAGGACCTGGCCATCTGAGGTCAGCATCTTTCCAGGAGAGCAGGCTTGCAGGTAGGGGAAAAAGCATGAGTCCTACGTTAAAGAGGCTGAGTCTGTGGTCCCTGTGAGACACCCCTGAGTGGCCCACAGGCAGTGCGGTAGCTCAGAGAGAGAGGGTCTGCAGTGTGGAAGCATTCAGCCCGCAGGTGTGCATTGCACCTGGGCTGCTGGTGCATCTGCCCAGGGAGAGCAGAGGAGTGGGAGAGGGAGGCCAGGTCAGCTCCCAGGGGAGCACCCCTCTGCAGATGGGCCACAAAGGAAAGTCCGGGAGTTTCCCAGCACCGCCTAAGTTTCCACAAAAGCTTCCAGTTCTCTCTTTTTAGGAACGTTTGTGGATGTCTTTTTGTGCTCTTGTCTCCTCTTGCCAGGGCCTACTTGTCTCAAATGTCTAAACCGATCCCAGTGCCTTCTGGAAAGGGTGACACTGGACTCAATGGTCCTGGACACAGTCTTCTTAGCACACGAATTTTCCCAAATGTGAAGTAATTTGAGCTAAGACAAGTAGTCAGGATCGTTGCACTCATGGTTGGAAGTATGCCTCACACATAGTAGTCACCCAATAAATATTTGTTGAGTGAGTGAACATATGCTTAGCAAGTTTAGACATTTCCAGGCAAAACGGACACATCCTTGAATACGATCTGGGCAATCAGTTCCTTCCTCAGGGGATGAGAATAGCTGATGCGGCCCCAGTCATCAGAGTTTCCTGTTGGGGCGTATGTGTTTCTCAGAGGGGCTCAATTTTCCCCTGGGTAATCACTAGGGTCCTAGGGACGGACATGGCTGCCTTAAATGGCAGCACAGGAAGGAGAACAAGCAACACTCACCCTCCTGTGTGGTCAACAGGGCGCCTGTAATGCACCCCAGCTCCAGTATAGAGAGTGAAGCCAGGGCACCGACCTGACCCAGACAGATGTATCTGAAGCAAGGGCATTTAAATTTTTTTCTAATTCTTTTTATTGTGGTAAAATACACATAAAATTAGCAGTTTGGTTGCACCAAGTATATTTGCATTTTTCTGTAGCCATCACTACCATCCATCTCCAGAACGCTTTTCATATGCAAAAATGAAACTGTACACATCAAACAACTCTCCACTTCTCCCTTTCCCCCCGAGTTCCTGGTCCACACCATCCTACTTATGTCTCTTTGATCTTGACTACTATCGGTACCTCATGTAAGAGGAATCACATACTATCTATCTTTTTGTGATGGTAAGTTTATTTTACTGAGCGTAAAGTCCTTAAGCTTCATCCATGTTGTATCATCTGTCAGAATTTCCTTCCTTTTTAAGGCTGAGTAATATTCCATTGTGTGTATAGACAGCAATTTCCTTATCCATTCATCCATTGATGGACATCTGGGTGGCTTCCTCATTTTAGCAATTGTGAATAATGCTTCTATGAACATGGTGTGCAAATATCTTTTGGATACCCTGCTTTCAATTCTTTTGAATATACACTCAGAAATGGAATTGCTAGATCATAAGATAATTCCATTTTCATTTTTTTTTTTAGAAACTGACATATCATTTTCCACAGTAGCTTCATCATTTTACATTCCCATCAACAGTGCCCAAGGGTTCCAATTTCTCTACACCTTTGCTAAGGGTTACTTTTCATTAAAAAATATATATGTATATAAAATAGTAGCCCTCTTAATGGTGTGAAGTGGTATCTTGTTTTGATTTGCATTTCCCTGGTGATTAGTAATGATGAGCATCTTTTCATGTGCTGATTAGCCATCTGTGTATTTTCTTTGGAGAAATATTTTCTCAAGTCCTTTGCCCATTTTTGAATTGAGTTGTTAGTTTTTTGTTGTTGAGTTTTAGGATTTCTACATACATTCTGGATATTAATCTCTTATGAAATAAGTGATCTGCAAACATATTCTCCCATTCTGTGAGTTGTTTTTACTCTGCCAATAGTGTCTTCTGATGGACAAAAATTTTAAATGTTCATGAAGTTCAATTTATACCTTTTTTTTTTGTTGCCTATTCCTAATCAAATCAATAACTACATTAAATGTAAATGAGTTACATACCTCAATACAAAAGAAGATGTTATCATATGTAACCCATTTATAATGTAAATTTACAAGAAGTAAGGCCACGTGTGGTGGCTGATGCCTGGAATCTCAGCTACTTCAGTGGCTGAGGCATGAGAATTGCTTGTGCCACTGTGCTGTAGTCAGGGTGAAAGAGTGAGACCCTGCCTCAAACAAACAAACAAACAAAGTAAGAAAAAGTAAGACTGAGTATATGCTGTGTAAGTAAAACTCATTTTAAATACAAAGATACAAATAAATGAAAAGTACAAGAGTAAAAAAAAAAACTGTTCTAACTCTAATCAAAAGAAACTTGGAGTGACTATTTTAAATACAAGGCAAAGTAGATTTCAGAGCAACAAATTCTACCAGGAATGAAGAAGTTCATTTCAAAATAACAAAGGCATTAATTTATCAAGATGACATAACAATTCTAAATTTTTATGCATATAATAAGAACTTCACAATAAATGAAGCAAACCTGGGAGAACTCGAAGGAGAAATAGACAAATCCATAGGTACAATCAGAGATTTAACTAGCCCTTTCTCATTAACCATATGCTATGTAACAGAAAATCAATAATAATATAGAAGGTTTGAACAACACTGTCAGCCAGCTTGAATGAATTGACACCTCTGACAACAGCAGAATACATATTCTTTTCAAGTGCACTCAAGACATTCACCAAATTATACTATATTCTTGACATGAATTAGAGGCCCTATCGATACAGAATGGTTGGACTCTCCGCTAAACCCCACCCTTAAGCCTGGAACTGTGGCCCTGAGTGAAAACAGCTGACCTTGTTTTTCTGCCCAAATTTTGTCTTTTTGGTCTACCACGCTGCTGTCCTGTGCCCAAAAAAAGACTTCAGCTGGCAGAGCAAAGAAGTTGCTGAGTGGAGAGCAGAGAAGCAGCAAGTGAGCTTCTGAGACTAAGGATAGACACAGCTAACTTCAGATGGTGTGGCTTCAGGGAAAGATCACCTTCTTTCCGCACCATCCTCTTTCCAATTCCCCATGCCACAGAGAGCCACCTTTGTCACCCAATAAAATCCTCTTCATACACTACCCTTCAATCTGTTTGTGTGACCTGATTCTTCCTGGATGCCAGACAAGAAACCGGGTGCTGAGAGGGCAGGGACTTGGACACTGCTGCGTGGCCCTCACAGCCTGCTCCTGCCAGAGAGGCGTAATCGGCTGGTTCTAGCATTTGTTCCCTCTGGTTCCCACACTTGCTTGCTCATGCGCTCCCTCTCTTAAGGAGTGGCCAACAGCTGGCTGAGTGAAACAAGCCACTCCAGTTCCTGCCCACAAAGGGGCTCAGGGGAACTATCCCATCTCACTAGCTCCACATATAGTCACATTGGGGGTTAAGGCTTCAACATACACATTTTGCGGGGGAGGATAAAATTCAATCCATAACATTTGCAAAATCTCTATAAACTTAAAAGCATTTTACAAAGTATGTTCTCTGACTCCAATATATTAAATTAGAAATCAATTTTAAAAAGATTCTGGAAAATTCTCAAATGTTTGAAAACTGAATAAAACAGTTCAACATAAACCATGGGCAAAAATGAAAACTATATTAAAATGAACTTCTAAAGTGTTTTGAACTACCTGAAAAAGAAAATAGTACATATCAATATTTGTGGTAAGCAGCTAAAGCAGTTCCTAGGGGAAAGTTATAGCACTATAATTCTATTATAGAAAAGAATGTCTCAAATCAATGACATCAGCATCTACCTTAAATTAGGGATGGTAGAACAAATTAAACACAAGTTAAATAAAAGAAAAAATAATAAAGATCAGAGTAGGAATCAATGAAGTCTATAACAGAAGTAAAATAGATAAAATTAAATTAATAGTTGCTTCTTTGAGAAGATTAACCAAATTGACAAACCTTATTGCATACTGATTAGGAAAGAAATTATCAATATTAGAAATGAGAGAGGATCCCTTCTCAGCATTTTGGCTAGGATCAAGTGTAGGAATGAGAAAGGTGACTCACTACAGATTCTACAGATATTGAAAATAAAATAAAGAAATATTTTAAACAACTTTATGCCAATAAATCAACAATTTATATAAAATGGACGAAGCCCTTGAAAGATACAAACCACCAATTCTCACTCAAGTAGAAATAGCTCTATATTGAATAAATAATTTGTTGTTATAACCTTCCCACAACAAACCTCCAGGCCCACATGGCTCTGCTGGTAATTCTAAACATTCAAGAAAGAAGTAGTACGAGTCCTACAGACATTATTCCAGAAATTTGGAAAGGAGTGCATACTCTGCAACTCAATCTATAAGGCCAATTTTATCCTGATACTAGCCTGGTACCAAAGCCTTAACTGAAAAAAAACATTGCAGACCAATATCATTTATGAACATAGATGCTGTATATTAGTTCCCTCAGGCTACCATAACAAAATATCACAGACTAGCTGTCTTAAACAACAGAACTTTATTTTCTCACAGTTTTGGAGGTTGGAAGATAAGGTCAAGGTGCCAGCAGGCTGCTGGTGGCAGACGG
Organism: Colobus angolensis palliatus; assembly: GCF_000951035.1. NCBI lineage: Eukaryota > Metazoa > Chordata > Mammalia > Primates > Cercopithecidae > Colobus > Colobus angolensis. The sequence continues at coordinate 1,092,308 of NW_012117044.1, read as the reverse complement.
CTATCTTCTTGCATGTCCTCACATGGCCTTTCCTCATGCACATTCACTCCTGGTATTTCTCCCTCTTCTTATAAGGACACCAGTCTCATTGGATTAAGATCCCATCCTTATTACCTCATTTGACTTGAATTACCTCATGAAACGCCCTATCTCTAAATATAGTCACATTGGGGTTAAGGCTTCAACATACAAATGTGGGGGATAGAATTCAATCCATCATAGAGGGAAACCTTCATAAAAACATTTTTTTTTTTAGCAACCTGAATTCAACAATATATAAAATGAATCACCACCGAGTAGTTGCATTGCAGGGATGCAATGTTGATTTAACATTTGAAATCAGTCAATGCATTTCACCACATTAAGAAATTGCATATAAAAAAACAAAAGCAAAAACACACGCATCATCTCAAGAAGCACAGAAAAAGTTTTTGACAAAACTCAACATGTATTTCTGATAAAAACTCTCAGAAAACTAGGAATAGAGAGAAAGTTTCCTGACCTGATAAAAGGCAGTGAGAAAAAAAACCCATAGTTGACGTTCCTACTTCAGAATGGGAGACTGAATGCTTCCCATTAGGATCAGAAACAAAAAGTTGTCTGCCTTCACGTCTTCTAGTCAACATGATACTGGGTGTTCCTGTCAGGGCAATTAGGCAAGAAAGAGAAAAAAGTCATCAAGAGTGGAAAGGAAGAATTAAAGCTATTTTCACTCACAGATGGCAAGATAGTCCATGAAGATGTGTTGGATTCCACAAAACCTCATAGAAGACATAACAGAGAATATACTTCAGTAAAGAGACTTTGAAATCAGAAGGTAGATTTCCCAATAAAAAGAAGTTCACAGGAATAAAAGTAAACTTTTTGGCTATTTAAAAAATGCTAAGACTGAGGATGTTTGTTTTTTAAAGATTTATTTTTATTTTTATTTTTAAGATGGAGTCTCGTTCTGTTGCCCAGTCTGGAGTGCAGTGGTGCGATCTCAGCTTGCTGCAACCTCTGCCTTTTGGGTTCAAACAATTCTCCTGCCTCAGCCTCCTGAGTAGTTGGGACTACAGGCATGTGCCACCATGCCTGACTACTTTTTTTTTTTTTTTGTATTTTTAGTGGAGACAGAATTTCACCACATTGACCAGGCTGGTCTTGAATTCCTGACCTCAGGTGACCCACCAACCTCGGCCTCCCAAAGTAGAACTAAACCATTAGGCATTATGATCGGTTGGCAGATGGGCGGAGATGTACTTCAGATAAAAAACATTCTCAAATTCTTGTATTGTCTGGGAAGAAATTAAAATATTAACTTTATACTTTGTAAAGTCTAGTATGCACATTAAAATGTAATGGTAGCTGAAAAAATAACAGAAATAGAATGTGTAATTCTGAACCAATAGAGAACAAGGGAGGAGGATGAATTAAACCTGGATAAATACAATGACAAATAGAAAAGAAGAAATAAAGACAGAAAAGGTACAATAAATTCAAGGTGAAAAATACAATGACAAAATAGGCCCAAATATATCAACATTTACAATAAAGTTAGTGATTGTTTCTAGAGAAAAACAACTTTTTCCAAATTAGATTTTAAAATCTAATTATATTACATCTATAAGATCACCTAAACCTAAAGCCTAGAATGAAAGAGAAGTATGTTTATATCAAAATTATTAATAAATAAAGCAATACTCATATTAGGCACAATATGTTTTTAAGCCTGAAAGCACTAATAGGAATAAAAAGTATAATTACTCAAAAGAAAAAGAAAATATTGATTAGGAAGGCAAAATAATAAAATAATGTGTATTATTTCTCAAAACCAAAAAACATAGCATCAAATAGGTAAAACGGAATCTGGTCAAATTTGGCCAAATTTTTGCACAGGATAAACCTGTAATACAGTGGGAGATCCTCATGGACCTCTGTCATAATTGATGAACTAAGTTAATTGAGTAAGTTTAATCTAATAGCTATACAGAGAGAGCGCTGCATCAAACAAAGAAACAGTCATGAATTTTTGACCACTTGGGAAATGTATAATGATAGAAATCTCTGCAAATACCAATGCATTATTACCATATAGACCACATTTTCTGACCACAATGGAATAAAATTAGATATCAATAGTTAGAGGGCAAAGAAGCCCTAAGCAAACATCAAAACAACAACAAAACATAGCAAACTAAAAAGACCCCTTTAAAAATTTTATGGGTCTAAGGCCAGGCTTGGTGACTCACGCATGTAATTCCAGCACTTTGGGAGGCCGAGGAGGGCAGATCACAAGGTCAGGAGATCAAGACCATCCTGGCTAACATGGTGAAACTCCATCTCTACTAAAAAAAAACAAAAGAGTTAGCTGGGTGTAGTGGTGGGCGCCTGTAGTCTCAGCCACTCAAATGGCGTGAACCCGGGAGGCTGAGCTTGCAGTGAGCCGAGATCGTGCCACTGCACTCCAGCCTGGGCGACAGAGAAAGACTCCATCTAAATAAATAAATAATTAAATACATAAATAATAAAATAAAATAAAAATAAAAATAAAAATTTTATGGCTCCAAATAAGTTATTATGACTATTACTAAAGATTTAGAATTTTGTAATAATATAAGTATTGCCTATCAAAATCCATGGAATACAGCTAGAGCCACACTTAGGGGAATACTAGTAGCTTTAAGTGTATATATTGTTATTTTAAAAAGTTAACACCAGAAAAATGGAATAATCCCAAGGTAGGAAGAAAATGAACAATTAAAAGAGAAAGTTAACGAAGTTGTGTGTATCACACACACAACTACACACACACCAAATATACATTTAAATCAAAAGCTAGGTTTTGAAAGACAGGTTATAGAATGGTACGTTCTACCACAAGCTTGATGATGCAAGGAAAGAAAGCACAGATCACCAATATTAGAAGGAGAGAAGGAAAAGGAGTGTTGAGGTTGGAACAGGCTGGGGAAGGTCAGATTTTTATTAACTTGTACAGTATGTCAAAGATTTGGGGCTTTATTTCAGAGTAGTGGGAAACCTTGAAAGTTTTTAAGTAGATAGTAAAAATATGGATGGGGGAGGGGATGGTGGATTGGGAAGGAGTGAGCTGGACTAGGTAGGAGACACCAGTTACAGAGAGGACCGCGGAAGCCCAAGCAAAATGTGATGGCAGTATTCATCAGAAAAGAAGCAGACAAAACGAAGACCTTGGAGACTCAACAGAAATGTGGATCGTAGAGCAAATGAGATTCTGTGTTTGATAGTGCATCAATTAGGTCTAATGAGGAGGCAGAAGCCACACAATCATTTAGACTGAGAAAGTTTAACATAAAGAATTCTTGCTGGGCGTGGTGGCTCTGCCTGTAATCCCAGCACTTCTGGAGGCCAAGGTGGGTAGATCACCTGAGGTCAGGAGTTTGAGACCTGCCTAATCAATATGGTGAAACCCCATCTCTACTAAAAACACAAAAAATCAGCCGGTATGGTGGCATGCGCTTGTAATCACAGCTACTCAGGAGGCTGAAGCATGAGAATCCCTGAACCTGGAAGGCAGAGGTTGCAGTGAGCTGAGACCATGCCATTGCACTGCAGCCTGAGCCACAAAAGCGAAATTCCATCTCTAAAACCAAACCAAACCAAACAGCTCTTAACTGTAATGTGGGAGTAACTATAAAGGACAAAAACTAACTTTAAAGAACACCCTGGGGATGCGGAAAAATACCCAAGGAGGATGGAAACTTGGAGGGCCCCTCACCAAGGCTGGGATTCAGACCCGGTTGGAGAGGGTATGGCTACTGCCCATTACATGTCATGAAGGAGGTGGCCGGGTGTTGCTGGGCTGCCCAACACTATGAGCTGCACAAAGATGGCGCTCCCTAGAAGTGAGGCTGGGCAGAGCCCCACTGGGCACCCCCATCTCCACCTCCACATGTCATTTCTGAAGCCTTGACGCTCAGTAGTAGGAGGAATAGGCCCCTTTCTGCTGCTGCGTCCCTTCAGCGTCCTCTATTGACAGTTGAACCTGGTGGCGATTGCAGAGAGAAATACTTACAGCTCATTTTTTGCTGAGCAAGAAATGAGAGAGATGGGTTTAGACCTGAGAGGCATTCTACTGCTACCAGATGGGATGCAGGGAACCCATGATGACTCCCAGGAAACTGGCCGAGTCCCTGAGAGGGCAGTTGGTGGCATTCTTAGAGACGGGACCCTTGAGGAAAAACTCTAGAGCAAAGCAGAGGAACGGCATTAGCATTTTAAAAACGCTGAGTTGAATGACACCGAGAAATGCCCAGTGAAATAACAAACAGGCAGCTAATTTCTTTGGGGCCAGGGGACTGGAGCGGGGCTGGGCTGGAGTGAGAAAGAGGCAGGTCCCCAGCTATGCTATGCACACCTCAGGTTGGGGATGCTACATAGTTAAAAGCGCTGATGGTTCAGCATGATTAACAAGGTATTGGGGGTTGCATTTAGACTGCGGCTGGTATTTTGCATTGCAATGGACAAAAATATCACTGTCACAGCTGACTTGGAGCTCATTCATTGCACATGCAGTGAAGGCAACTGTGTGGTGGTGGGGCCACAGGGGAGGTAGTGTGGATGGAGAGAGGATTCTGAGTAACTTTGACTCTGCAGGTTTTTCATAAGGAGAGGCTGAACAAAAGCAGCCAAGGGGGCCAGAGAAAGAGAAAGGAGAGAGTGTGAGATCAGAGGAGATAGGTGAGTTCCAGTGAAGAGGCAACAGCCCATGATGTCACAGAAGACAAAGACTGCAAAGAGGGCCTTAGCATCAGTGACCCAGAGGCCTGTGCTGAGGCCCGTGCTGACTTGTGGCTGGAAAAGTTTCAGTGGAGGTGGAGGCAGAGTTTACTGTGGGCCAAGGCATGGGGGCGGGAGAGGAAATGGCTGGTGACAATCTGTGGTGACGTTTGCCTGTGAATGAGAGGAGAAAGGATGAGAGTAACTGCGGAGAGGTGTGAGGATGAGGCAGGGTTTTACTTTTAATGGGAGAAGGAGCATATTGATGGTGATGAGATTGCAAAGGGTGGCAGATGGAGGTTACATACTGTCATGAGTGTGAGCGAGCGAGAGAAGACTGCAAGGGGCTTGCCCAGAGCCGGCAGTCAGGGATGGCTTAGCACGTTCGCTCACCAGCTGGGAGGCCTATAAATGTCATTTGGATGCCTTCCAGGGATGAGCCAGGGGACACAGATGGATTTAGTAAGGATGATAACAGATAGTTCTCTTTTTAAGCAAGGTCACATGGAAGTGCATGGTGTGTGTGTGCTGTGCATGTGTGTGTGTGCACTGTGCATGTGTGTGTATGTGTTAATAGCTACCAGAGCCCAGGTTTCAAACTGAAATCACTTGCAAAAAGGTGAATGTGGCTGTAGGGGCTGGAATCAGAGAATGAAAGGCTAAATAAACACTGACCACAACCTTCAGTTCTGACCTGTGAGCATTAAGAATATATCATTAGCATAGTCTGACTTTCTCTTTTTTTATGTCCATCTGTGATGATTTCTCAACATGTCTTCCAACGGGCCATTGTGAATTTCAGCACTGGTCACCACCTTCTATTTGCATATGAAATGCATAGTTCCCACTCCCAGCTCTCAGAGTGCCACATGTCTGGAAGCAGCCTCCCAATGCTTCCAGTTCCCTTTTGGTTGTGGATTTGTTTTGCATTTATAGTTTTGCCAAGTTTTTGGCAAATTTTTTGTTGACTTACATTTCACTTTATCAGTCTGTTCAGGGTTTTCTTCCCTAGCTTGTTCTCAGATGTGGCCAAGCATTGCTCTTCACCAAGAGGTGAATGGCTCTCTCCTAGCTGTGGGAACAATGAGCAAGGTTGTGCTACCTCCCTTCGCCCGAGGCTCACATCCTCTCCTGCAGTGTGGGATGTCTGGACAGTGGCTCTCCTCCCTCCAGAATCTCTCAGAGGGAGGCAACAAAGGACATGTGAAGATATTGTGCTTACAAAGCTATGCATATGTCAGGTTGAAGATGCTGTATAGGTAAAAGCACTGATTGTTCAGCTAAATGCAACAAGACTGCATTCAGACTGCAGTTGGTATTTTGCATTGCAATGGACAAAAATATTGTGGTCACAGCCAACGTGGGGACTATTCATTGCATTGTATTTTGAATAAAAGTGTATGAGCCAGAGTGGAGGAGGACACTGAGATCCTGCCTTTCTGGGCATCTCTGGGAGGCAAACCACACTGTTGGGCTTCCAGGTGTCTGGGTAAGATTGTCCTGCAGCCTGCCCCTCCATTCCAGGAAGCTTCCTAATGTTTGGTTTCCAGAAGAGACCAAAAGTCAACTGACTTTAGGAGCCCCAGGCCCGCTGCCTGCCCCACTGGAGCACTTAGCCAGATCTTGCATGTTTGTATTCCTCTGATAACATGGGGGAATCTGGCAGCACTAAGTGGAGCACACACTCCATTAATTAATTCAGCTCCTAGAAGGTGCCAGGGACTTTCCTAGGAGTTGGGGTGCAAACATGGAGCAGATATGGCTCCTGCCCTTGAATGACTCCTGCCCTTGAATGGCTCATGGTTCAGTGGGGTGACGGTCCACAAAACACAGGAATAAGCGACCTGAGAGAGGCATGTGCACAGGGCCATGGGCACACAGATGAAAGAGCAGTCGATTCTGAAACCGATGAGACAGAATGATGGGATGGGAGGGGAGCCAGGAAAGGCAGGCTGGGCCTGGAAGGATAATGAGAAACTCATCATGTGGGGGAAAAAAAGAGAAATGGCATTCCAGGCAAAAGTGAAAATGGGTAAAATATAGAGGTGGGACTATGCACTGAGTGTGCTGAGAAGAGGTAGCATCCTATGAGACAGAGAAATGGAGGGATGGAGTGAGGAAGGCTGACGGAAATCAAAACCAAAGGGAGTGTTTGGTGCCCAGTTTGAAGAGAGCCTAACGGTTGAGTTCCCTCTTCAGCAGCGGAAGTTGTAGAATGATTCTGAGCAGGGGAGTGACTGAGGGAAGGTATGGATGCCAGAAGGTGAAACTGCAGGAAGCAGGGTGTGGCCGCAGGGCTCCTGACTCACCTGTCAGTGGGTGAGCTAACGTGGGCTGCAGGCACCATCACCATGGAGCTCCATGAGGCCCTCCATTTCTGAAAGCTGCTCTGTTCTGCATCTTTCTGGGAGAACTCAGCATGCCTGGGAGAGCCCTATGAGAGGCCCTGTAGTTCAGGGATACTGTGTCTCCTGGCCGGAATCTGGGACTTCCCCAGGGCAGTGCCTTTTAGCAGGGAGTGGCCTGGGCTAGACACTAGGGGCAGTGGGGACTCAAGTAGCCAGGGCTTCTGGCCATGTCCTCCTTAGCACACGCAGGTGAGCATGTGATTTAAGGAGAAGCATCTTCAGTCTCATGGACAGAATAAAGCTATCGCCTGTAAGACAGGAGCCGATTTCAAAGCTGCTTCCAAATGCTGATTTCATCAGCTTCTCATAGAAGAGTGTTTGCTATAGACTCTTGTAACCAACTCAAAATCAGCAGCAGCAGGGCACTCTCTTTTGGTGCACACACATTTTTCATGATTAAAGCAAGGCAAGGTCACGACCCTTTCTGGCCAGATGTTGTTTCTTTTGGGATCCCTTCAGGCAGAAAGATCCTACTGTCTTGTATTTATGGTACTTCTGAGCAAACTCAAAATGAAACTAAAAACTGATGGCCCTAAAGGGGACCCCGAGATACCAGGTGGCCCCACATCACAGAGGGTAGATTCTGAGTAGGGTTGGTGAGTGGCAGTTATGTGGACTGCTCTACATGTTTGAAAACCAGTGTTCTGTGTAAAGGGTCTGGGACAACCATGTGCTAACAAGAATATTAGTTGGCCCAAGTGCCACCCAGTGGAGGTGGCCCACTCCCATGGCCCAGTGCCACCGTGGGTGGGGGAATGGGGACAAGTAACTGTTCTGTCATGAGACAGGCGAGAACATGGACCTAGCTCCATTCTTAGTGAAGGAAAATTACCTTTCTATTTTTCCCATCAATATATACCACAACAAACTGAGGACACTAAAGGAAAAGAACCATTAACACAAATGTCATGTCATAGCAAGGGCTGGCACAGCCTCACCAGCCCATGCCCAGCCAGAATAGTGTGCTGCTGTGTCTGGGTTGGGGGATGGGCATGGGGGTAGCCTGCTGGGGAAGCGTGGGT